>NC_049916.1:1906387-2040917 GCF_001411555.2 Juglans regia
ACTTGCTCTGTCGCTTTTCTCTACCCCTTTCTAACACATCAGTGGCCCGTGGGTCACAATAGGAAACGAAGGGAGTAGCGGCCAGCTCATGCCCTCGCAAGACATCGACCTCACACCAACCCTTCTTTACTCTCTCTCTCTCTCTCTCTATCTCTCTCTCTCTCTCTCTCTCTTATATATCCATACCACTCCAGCACTCCTTCACGTACCCTATTACTCCATTGATACAACTCAATAAAGTGCTCTCTCTCTCTTTCTATATCGTTGATAAGGTTCGAGGACTCTGAAACAATGGGTTATAACAGGCTTGGGCAGCCCGACAAGCTGGGTGGATCACCCGAACACCGCCTCAACCCACCGGAATACGCAGTGGCGGCCCCTCCACCTAGCACCCAAAAGAAGAAGGTGATCCTCCTAACACTATTTTCAATCGCTCTAATCGTGGCATCCGGGGTCTCCGCTGCTCTCCTGGTCCGGCTACAGAGCAGGTCTTCTGGGAAACCCGAATCTGCGATCCTTCGCAAGCCGACCCTGGCTATCTCCCGGACCTGTAGCAGGACTCGTTACCCGGACCTCTGCGTCGGCTCACTCGTCAACTTCCCAGGCTCTGTCAACGCGTCGGAGCGCGACCTCGTCCACATTTCGTTCAACGTGACGCTGCAGCACATGAGCAGGGCACTCTACATCTCCTCCGGGCTCTCCTACCTCCAGATGGAGCCACGCGTACGGTCAGCTTACGAAGACTGCCTCGAGCTCCTGGACGACTCTGTTGACGCGCTCTCGCGGTCCCTCGTCTCAGTCGCACCCTCCGGTGCCCCCACCGCCTCCACACACGACGTGATGACGTGGTTGAGCGCGGCACTGACGAACCAGGAAACGTGCTTTGAGGGGTTCGCGGAGCTGAGAGGGTCGGTCAAGGATCAGCTGGCGGCCAGGTTGAAGGACTTGTCGGAGCTGGTGAGCAACTGCCTGGCTATATTCGCGGGGACAGACTCGGACGACTTCTCTGGTGTTCCAGTTCAGAACCGGCGTAGGTTAATGGAAACAGAGATTCCGGTGGATAATGCTGATGGTTTGCCGAGATGGTTGAGTCCCAGGGAGAGGGAGTTGTTAGATTTACCGATATCGGCGGTACACGCCGATATAGTGGTGTCCAAGGACGGGAATGGAACTTGTAAGACCATCGCGGAGGCGATTAAGAAAGCGCCTGAGAATAGTTCTCGGCGGACGATTATTTATGTGAGGGCAGGAAGGTAAATCCGAATGTCTTTTCTCCCGGCCTTTATTTTAACTTTTTTTTCTGAACTATTTTACAATATTTTTTATAATATATTTCATAATTATATTTTAAAATAAAAAATATTATATTAAAATATTATAATTTTATATCATGTATTGTTAAAGGTATTGTGTATATCATTTTTTTAAGAGTTTTGCTAAACAATCTTCATCATATTTTATATTTCATTTTTTTTTTTGAGTTTATTCTTTTTAAATTATTAAAATTTTTTATTTATTATTTATATAATAAATATTTGATAAAAAAATAATAAAAATTTAAAAAAATATAAAGTGTAGAGTGTTAAGTTGCGAAGATTTTTTATTTTTTTGAAAGTAAAAATTGATGGTGAATGGTTACATGAACTTTTCCATTGCTTTTTTGTCTTTGATGGCAGTGGCAGTGAATGCCTCATTGACTTCAACCCAATAATAATGCAAACTGTATTGAGAATCAATATGCTCAAAATGGAGGTCTTCGATTCGACCTCCCTCCCCAACTACACATATATATATATATATATATATATATATATATATATATGCTTCTTTTTTAAGTATATATGTTTTCTTACGAGATCTTGTAAATTTTATATTGAGTTATAAAGTCTAGCTAGCTGTATCATATAAATATATATGCAATGGATCACATTACTTTAAAATTTAGTTTTTTTTTTTTTTTTTACGTACATAAATAAGTATCCCTACCTGTACTTGATCACATGACTTACTATGAATTTGTACGTGTTTACTTTCCTATTTCTTCTATTAAAAGGCTGATGCTACTCTTTATTTTATTTTATTTTTCTATTTTAATCAGACCGATTCACGTGTTATAGGTGGCCTTATAAGCTAGCTCAGTGTCACTTAAACTACGACACATTTATTAGTGCGACTTATAAAATAATAGAATGAATATATAGTAATTGATCATTTGAAACTTACTTTAACATAAAAAATTAAAAAAATATAAAATGAATATGTATTATGTAGTAATCGATCATAGAATGAATATATACTTATGTTTTGATCATGTAAGTACGTTTCTTTTAGGTACGAAGAGGATAACTTGAAGGTGGGAAGGAAGAAGCAGAACTTGATGTTTATAGGGGATGGGAAGGGCATAACCGTCATCTCGGGTAGCAAAAGTATATACAATAACTTGACGACATTCCACACCGCATCCTTCGGTAAAGTCTCTTTCACTATATATATATATCGTTCGTCACTTTATTCTTCGTTGTCGTTGAATTTTATATACATTATTGTTGTGTGTGTGTGTTTTTTTTTTTTTTGTTTCTGAGTAAAAACCTATGGGCCATCGCTATACATGATTTGAGAAAGTAGAATGTTGTCTGTCTTTTTCTAGTTTTGATCATGCATGCCATCACATTAATATTCCTCTTTACAATTATCCGAACGACCCTTTCAAAGTTACTCCTTTAGTCGGTATTACCATCCGAAAACTCCACCGGCCTCGACCTTTTAACTCCTCCTTTTCCTTTCTGAATAATATGTTTATAGTAATGAAATATATAAGTGTGATGCAATAATTTTTTTAAAAAATGAAATTTATTATTAAAAAAATAATTTTATTTTCATGTAAATCTCGTATTTATTTAATTTTTTTAAAATAATTATACGATACTTATATAGTCACGATGACAACTATCATTTCCCTTTTTATTTTTACGTGCCAAATCTATTTATTCCAAGTAAAAACATAAGTTCACGGATTCAGCTTCAACACTAGGCAATCTTAAAAGTTCATAAAACTTTGAATCTTAAAGATGCTGTCTGTTTCTTTAATTATCAAACTAGCATGTTTTCGTTTCTGTGTACATCCTTATCCCTACCAACCTACATACATCAAATCATGTTTAATATTACTTACAATCGTAAATATATATACAAAACAGTACTGTCCCAAACTTTGGAGGTGGCTACAATTTAGAGAAACAATATTATTGGTGATGGGTCATGGATCATAACATGTAATTTAACCCTTAAATTAAATATTTGGTATAATTCTCGTCGTTAAATTCACATGACGTCTGACTGGCTTAACTCTTTTGATGGACCCACGCTGCAGCGGCAACCGGAGCCGGTTTCATAGCACGGGACATGACCTTTCAGAATTCGGCGGGGCCAGGCAGGCACCAGGCAGTGGCACTCCGCGTTGGTGCGGATCACAGCGTGGTCTATCGGTGTAACATCATTGGGTACCAAGACACGCTGTACGTCCACTCCAATCGCCAGTTCTTCCGCGAGTGCGACATCTACGGCACCGTGGACTTCATATTCGGCAACGCAGCCGTGGTTTTCCAAAACTGCAGCCTCTACGCTCGCAAGCCAATGCCCCTACAGAAGATCACCATCACTGCCCAAAACCGCAAGGACCCGAACCAAAACACCGGCATTTCCATCCACGCTTGCCGGATCCTCGCTACCTCCGATCTCCAGGCTTCTAAAGGTAGCTTCCCGACATATCTAGGCCGTCCATGGAAGCTCTACGCGAGGGTCGTGTACATGTTGTCCTACATGGGTGATCACGTTCACCCCCATGGATGGCTAGAGTGGAACACGAGTTCGTTTGCTTTAGATACATTGTATTACGGGGAATATATGAATTATGGTCCGGGAGGAGCAATAGGGCAACGTGTCAATTGGTCGGGGTACCGAGTCATTACGTCGACGGTGGAGGCGAGCAAGTTCACCGTTGCACAGTTTATCTATGGCTCATCTTGGTTACCGTCTACCGGGGTGGCATTCTTAGCCGGTCTATCCACCTAAATTACCCTCCCTGCCAAGTATAATATACGAGATATTAATGTACGTACGTACCGCTTGTTGGCCTTGTATAAATGCATGCTGGCAGTTTTTTTTTAGAATTCCTTAATTAATCCAAATTATTATTTTCAAATAAAACTAATTTTTATTTTGTCACGTCAATATTTATTATTATTTTTTATATCAACTTGGTATTTACCAAGTCGGTATTTATCTTTTCTCACATTTCAAAGTACTTGATATATTTTGACGTGACAAAATCTTAATTGTTTTATTTAAAATTAATAATGGAGATTTAAGGGATATATTTTAGGGCATTATTTAAATATAATTAAAGCTTGGGTTTGTTTTTCTATATGTCACCTCTTTGAGTAATTATTCATATTTATCTAGATTTCTTGTTTATATTTCTTTACCCAATTAAATTTATAGACCTTAAAATATTATATTTTAAAAAAATAGACACATGATTAACCGGGTTCATGGAAAGTGTATGTCTTCCCAAAAAAGAAATGGAAAAAGAAAAACTGTTTTCTTATTTCTTTTTTATGAGGGCAGTAATGACATTTTGGTGTTCTTATTATTATTATTTTTTTTTTCTGACTTGGGGTTGCTTGCATCAATGTGGGTAGGTTCCACATTGTCAGAAGTTAGACCGAGATTTATGAATTGTGTCGGTGGCGGTGTCGGTGGCGGTTGGAAGAAGAAAATTCTCGGGCCTACTAAAAACTTATCAATTTATATATCAAAGTTCAATTACATTGACTTTTAGCCCAATACATTATGGGCCCACGTCTAATAATTTATATCAAAGTTCAATTACATTGACTTTTGGCCCAATACATTATGGGCTAGGACTTTTCTCTCTTAGCATAAATGCAAAATATGGCATCGAAAATGGTCAAGTCGGCTTCCTACCATAAAGGAAAAGTTCCGATTTGATAGCACTAATTTATACTGATGATGTTTTGTTTTTGCTTTGTTAAGTAAAGAGACAACATAAATTGAAAAAACTTTGAATACAATATAGTTTGTATATTTCAGTTATTTAATTTTTCGTTGATATATAAATTCATCATATACTATAGATGAAAAATTCTTCGTAATTACCCACTTTAGCTTGTTTGGAAACAGATTTCATCTCAAAATTCTCATCTCATCTTATTTCATTTTCTTTCTAAACATAATTCAAATATAAATATTTTCAACTTAACCATTACAACTTTTTCAAACTAATTTTATTCAATTTTTTCTTTCTCTTTTCTTAAAATCTAAAAAATACTCAACTCAAACAATTTTACTACTATTTACAAATTATCTTACTATTATTTACAAAATTTTCATCTTATCTCACTCTCCAAACTAGTGAATTTTACTATCTTACTATCTTAGAGCATTGACATTGGATTCATCAAATGAATGTCATCTTTAAAATTTGATGAATTTGTGTTTAAAATCATTACATTGGATTTAACATATACTAAAATTTTCAACTTTGAGCTACATGAGTACATTTAAGTTCATCTCCAGATTTAAAAACTAATTGTTTACACTCTATAATCATTATTTTATTTACTAAAATTATTATTTCTCAATTTTAAATCATAATATATTTAAGCCAGAAAATAATAATTTAAGTATTAAATTAAATTATTAATTAAGTTAATATAATTACATAATATGAAAAAAAATATTATATTATTATTTTAATTAATTTAATAATTAATTTAATATTATAAAGTTATGATTAAGAAAATTTTAAATTTATAAAAATACGTACTTTTAATTAAATTTTAAAAATAAATTTAACAAAATTAATGACAATGCACTTACTCCCCGTTCACATGTCTATGAATAGGAACAAACCAAAACCAAAGTACTGATAAGAACAACTCAACTTGAATGATCGATCCACTGAAGTGGAAGGACATTGCTTCTCTGATTGTCGGATGGGACAATTTGCATAAAGTCACCGCCCTTTTTCAACTATTTTGAAAGGTGCAATACTTGTCTTCTAGTGTTAAAAGACAAGACAAAGTGACCCTGCCATACATACGGCTATAGTACTTCCCTGTCATAGTCCTTCCAAGGGACGGACTATGAAAGCACACTTATCAAACAGAAAACTGTGCAAGTGAAAACTCAGAAGATGATCAACGTCTAACTTGCTAATGTAATTTTCTTTTATATTTTAGGAAAATGAAATTTGAAAAACAGCCTGTATTTTCAAAATCAGTTTGTTTCTATTGTTAATACAATTTTGTTTGTATTGCATATTTAAAAAGGAAAATGCTACGAGTCGGACGGGATGGTTAGGGTCGATTTACACTAGGGCTGTGCAAAAAAGTACGTAATCTGGTCCGTCCGTAAGACCTGGTCTGTCCATAAGACCCGATCTGAATTGACCCGATCTGAATTGACCCGAAAAAGTGGTTTAAAATAGATTGCGGGTCGATCCCGCTGAAACCGACTACACGTTTTTAGAATTAATCTCAAACTCTAGCTATCAGCCTTCCCCATTTCTCTATGTCGTCATCACCACTTGCCGTCGATTTAAAGCATGAGTTTGAGCATATTATACGGATTGTTGATCCATTATTCAACCACAAGGAAAATTCTCAGTTTTATGCCAATTTGGAAAAACAAAAAGAACAAAACAGAGTATTTCATCACAAAAAAATATCCAAACCTGATAAACTACACGAACGAATGAATGCTTAAATTGAAGAAGAAAAGCAGAGCTTGCTTGCATCAACCGTGAGGAGCTCGGTCCAAGCACCATCCAGGAATCCCCTTAAAACCCATATTGAAGGCTCTGCCAAAAATGTCCATTTCATCATGGGTCCGATAAAAACCAAGATGAAAGTGACAACGCAGCACCTGAGAGGAGAACCCATTTCATCGCGGGGCCACCATTGTCACCGTTACCTGCGAGTGCCACAGCTAGAGCTGACAGGATCCACGCAGTGATGACTCTAGGAACGCAGCTGCAACCATGGCGAGCTATCCTACTCCAGGAATGCAGCTGCAGCCATGGCGAGCTCTCCCACTCCAGGAACGCAGCTGCAGCCATGGCGAGCTCTCCCACTCCAGGAACGCAGCTACATCGATGACTCAACGGTTACAGTTTCGTTTCGACTTCCTCCTCTCACTCTCGCTTTCTCTCTCACCCTGCGTTTGTGTCTTGTACAGAATGACAAATAATTTCACTTGGTTAAAATTATAATCAACACTCGTGAACTGCTCATCAAACTCATCAAACGCGGGCCGGGTCGGGTCAGGTCAGGCCATCTTTCTAGTCCTCGAAGCTAGGTCGAGTCGGGTCGATCCTAAAGACTAATCAGATCAGTCGATGCTCACCCCTAATTTACACTATCCAATTAACGAGTCACGTATGACTTCTAGTAAATGAAAAATAGAATTGCTTGCAAGGAACCAAATCCTGTATGCCTCCTCAGTGTCCTCCCCCCCTCGATCCTTGTGCCTCCTCCCCCCCCCCTCTCCCCCCTCTCAATTCTAATTCTCGCCCAAATTTTCTTTTTGAAAAAGTGAGAGAATGAGTCTATTTTCTGAAGGCCAAGCTACTGAGAAGAGGCAGCTATCTCCAAGGAGAAAGCGAGTTGGAAGTCCCTTGTTTGGAGCCAGTAGCAGCAACTGTGTTGAAAGGTCTCTTCCACTAAGGAAGAGAAATGTCAACCAGTTGAGCAAAGATAGCAATTCTATTTGTGACGATTGTATATTAAATTCTCCAAAGTCTACTGTAAAGCATGTATCTTTGTTGAGAAGCAAGCTAGATGAAATTACTGCAAGACCAAATCATAACTCTGATATTCCTTTTCTTCCTTGCACAAGTCTATCTTGAAGTTATCATTCCTTCCAATCGAAAGCCATGAAATTCTCCTCATTGAGGAAAAATGTATTGGTTGTTCCAGACGTGATCCAGAAGTGCTCGATCAAATTTTCAAGTTTTGAACTTGACTTCTCTCCACAAGAGAGAGAGAGAGAGAGAGAGAGAGAGAGAGAGAGAGACCTTGGAAATCAAAAGGGAGGAGACCGAAGTTCAGGAAAATGAGAGACAAAAAGGGGGGGAAATATTTCCTCAACATGCACCTAAGATGAATAATGTGATTTTCTTACATGTCCATTTTTTATTAGAGGTGTGAAATACAAATTCACACCATGTCCAATTTGAAGCTTTTTCCATTTGAAAATGTAACTTTAGGACACCCTCTTCTAATCTTTGCAATATTGACTTTTGCCTTATGCATAAGGGACATTATAAAACAACCTAAGGGTGGTAATCTGGGTTCCGCGTTGGGTATTAGGGTATACCCGAAACTGAATTTCAAACCCAAGCAGTGTATTGGCCCAGATTAACAAGCCAAATTAACCCGGGTTATGACTCGGGCTAATACTCGAGTGAAACCAGATTTTTGAAACCCAAAAATTCAGGTATCGAGTTGTACCCCTTTTTCTTTTATTATTTTTATAAAAGCCTATACGCCTTAATGAAAGGGCCAAACCATATGACCTTACTCCAAAAAGACTAGTCAATAATATAATTAGAGCTCCATTGAAATATTATAAAGAGCAAGAATTTATTATTCTCAAGTAATGTGTGATCTCATACACTACATATCCTTACATATCATATGAGGTATCACAATTTTCTTTTAAAAAAAATGATGTCAAAAATCATAATTGTTTTTATTACATTTTTTTAAGGAAATAAATGATGTTGAAAAGCATAATACATAATAGTAATGCATTGAACATTGTTCATATTAATAAAAATATATAAAAAATAACTAAAGTTAGAAACAAATAATTACCTTTTTAATTAAATGCATGTAAAAAATCTAATATTCATCCTGTAAAATGCATGCAACACACAATGCAATCCACTATATATTATATCAGCTCTTCTAAGGGCAGCGGAGGGTGGGGAACCTCCGCAACATTGGCTGGCCACGTCAGCTGATATTAAAAAAAAAAAAAAAGGCGCACAAACGTGCCATTTCTTTGTCTCCTTTTTATTTATTTTTTCCTTTTGGGAGAAGAAAATAAAAAATTGAAAATGAGGAAAGCTGAAATCAGAGAAGAAAAAAACGAATGAAGATGGAGAAGAGCGAGAGGCTAAGAAGGTAAGGGATTATGGGAGCGAGTCAGTGACCCATTGTTTCGGAGGTTTTGACTTGGTTTGAACATGTTGGTGGCTTAGTTTTGTTTCTTAATGATGATTTGATGAAGATTACTAATGTTGATTAGTGGGTTTTTGGGTGTGATTCTATGGGTTTAGATTTTCTTCATCTTGAATGGGGTTCAGCTTTAATATTTTGCTTCAATATTCAAAACTGAGATTTTGGTCGGTTTTTGTTTAGGAATTAGTATGTTACGATGAGTCTGCTTGAGGTAGTATAGGTTAATTTTGATTGGTTCGGGAATTGCCTTCTCCTTCCCTGAGCCCAAGTTGTAGGAATTTTCTTGTTTTAATGGAGAAGTTCAATAATTTTCTTGTTGTCTTCAACCCATAAGTACATGACGTCCCTATAGAAGAACAGACAAAGATGTCGTCTTAGCTTCCTCGTTTGATTTTGTTCTTCGACATCTTGGTTTTGGGTCAAATCCTTGTCTCATTTGAGCTCTTAGGCAGTACACTGTGACCCATTTGCAGCCCCCAACAAAGAGCCACTTGTGCAGGAGTCTTCCCCAGTTTTTTTGCAACCCAAAGGAGAATTGGATTTTTAAGGACCTCCTTTTTTATAATCTCCATAATGGGGAACCTAATAGTGAATAAACCTGAAATGAGAAAAAAGTTGATAATTGAGTAACCAGAAAACAAAGCCTCTAGCTTCTTTGTAGAGAAATTGCTTACTCCAATGGCTCGTGCCTTGCCAGAATCATATAACGCCTCCATTGCTTTCCATGTGCTTGGTATGTCTAGCCGTGTAAGGTTTTCATATTTAATGGAGTATTAATGGAGTAATCGAGAATAGAGGACGGTACAGGGTTAGTGGAGGAGAGTGAGGATGGAGAAGATGAAAAGCAAACTTCTGTCTTCGTGGGATTGGGCGTCGTGGGGATGGAGAAGTCCCGAAGTGACAAAGGGGATCAAAATAGAAACGACGTTGTTTCTATTTTGCCATGTTGGACGTGATGCTGCGGGAGTTCTCCAGGTCGGTTGCAAATAATATTTTTTAAAATATATTATTTGGTATTTATATTTTATACGTTACATTATAAAACAAAAAATTATAAAATATGAGTTACAAAATCAGTAACATGGTTTTTATCAATAATTTAATCTAACACCAAATAACAATCTTATGTGAGAGAAGAGAGATGTGCATAAGTCCAATCAAGTTTATGCATTCTTCAATTCTGCCATCATAAACTTGACATAGGAAAGATGACAATGTCAATAAAGCACAAGAAAGAAGACAGGGTCAAACTCCAATACACAACAACAAACACTGTTTTAAAGCTGAATATGCAATACTATGGGCTTTCACTGTGTTTTCATTAAGTTCGGAACATAAAACTAACTAGCAAGCGGCAACCTCCGCAAAAGAATCAAAAGCTCTATGCTTGTAGACTTGCAAATTTTAAGACTAAAAATATCATCTCTTATAGTTAACGTGTGATGACATGAGTGAGAAATCATGCATGGGGATATACTTTGTAGTGAAACAGTTGCATCTACTGCAGCATATCCACGTCTGTTTCCTCATTTAGAGTTGTGAACTGAGTCAAGACCTGGCAATCATGTGTCAAATTTGTGACTGAGTGAGAGGGCCAAGAGCATCAAATCTGAAGTTAGGTTGCGTTTGAATAATGAACTGATCTGAGATATTTTATGAATAATAAAAAAAAAATAATAAAAAAATATAAAAAATAATAATAAAATCCAAACTATCCCTTAATTTTTAAAGATTAACAAGTGTGATAAATAGCAGGTCAGATATATCATTAAAGATATCATAGGAAGTCAAAACCTTTGAATAAGCTTCAGAAGTAAATAATAATTCCGAATCAGAAAATTGAGATTCCTTGTCTCATAAATGCCCTATATATGTCAAAAGGAAGTCAGATTAAGGAGGAAACTAATCTCAATTTAGATTCCTTGTCTCATAATCCCCTATTTGGAACTTAAACTGAATTGATCTCATTTAATTTTTTTAATTTTTTTAAATTTTTACATAAAATATAATAAATAATTTAATTTTTTAAAATTTTAAAATTTTAAAATAAAAATAACATTTTAATAATATTTTATTCAACTTTTAATTTTCATCTCATATCATATTAACTCATTATCCAAACCTCTCATAATTATAACAGTGATAGGTTTTTCCACAAAGGATTACATGTGGGGAATTCAGGTATAAGTATAATTCTTACATATTAGAAGATATTTGGAAACATTGTTCATCCTGTCCCATCTTATTTCCTTTCAAACATAATTCAAACTAATCATTACAATTTTTCTAACTTCTGATATAAAAAAAAATTTTAAATTTCAAAACAAAAATAATATTTAAAAAGTTTTATTCTAATAATATTTTAATTTTATAATATTTTTTATTCAACTTTTTATCTCTTATTTTCTAAAACTCAATAAATACTTATCTCAAACTACCTCACTACTATTCACAAACCATCATACTATTATTCATAAAATTTTTATCTCATCACATTCTTCAAGCATTCTCTAATATTACTCTGAACTACACCATCTCCGGCACAAATCACCAATTGATGATGATAGTTATCTCAAATATTTTTATAAATGAGTAATACTAAATATAATCATGAATTATGAAAGTGTCGTGTACTCTTTTACAAAAAAAATAGAATCTGCCATTACAAAATTAAATTTTATTTACGTAAATTTTATATTTACTTATTTTTAAAAAGTAAATATATAACACTTACATATTTTTATGACTATAAATATAATTTCTAAAAAAATAATTATGAAAATCCTTGTTGAGCGCTATTTCTTTCCATCAATAGAGATCTTTCTATTTGGGCCGGTGTGTATTGTGAGGTCATTACTATTTATTATTATTCATAAATTTTATAATTATTCATAAATGATCTCATCCCAACTCTGTCGGTTAATTTTCTCGTAATAGAACTTAAAAATTACAGTAAAGCCTATACAATAAGATGGAGACGCCGGAATAGTCGTAACGTAAGGAGGGACACAGAGGTCATCATGCCCTTGACAGTTTGACTTGTTAGCCGAGATACTCGCAACGGTCATTATATTCGTTTGTTTTGGTGTTCTTGTCGTTTTTGTTTTTGAGGCCAGAGAGAGGAGCAGATCTAGTTCGCCCTCAGAGCCGAGGAAATGGGGAAGAGCAGGGGCCCTGACCATCCTAACTTCCAGAAATACGGCGTGCCGTTCTATTCAGCCGCTTGGGTTCCGTACAAGAACATCACACTCGAGCACGAACCCCAAGGCCGGGAGCAAGATCCCAACCTATCCAGCGATGAAATTTCCGTAGGTGACGGATCGTCTGCGGCTCTGGAATCCTCCGCCGCTCTGAACTACTTTGTTTTCGCCGGTGGCGGCGGAGAGGGTCGGAGTGGAATCCCGAACGCTGTCGTTCTCGCTCGATTCGATTCCACATCTAATGCTCTCTCCGACCAGCCAGTAAGAATTTCCCATTCAGATTTGAATTTTGGCCACTGATTCTTTTTTTTCGAAAATAACTTGGTGAGTTGTAAATGGAATAAATTTGGGACTTTTGGGGAATTTTGCGATCACTGTTGAATATTTTTATATATCAGTTTTGGATATCAAATTGTGTCTGATTCTTTGGATGCCTTGTGTAAAAACTCCATTTTCACTTAGTTTAGTTTTAAATTGAAGCTTCTAAAGGATCAACGATTATAATTATTGTTTCTACAATTACTCAATGCTTGCTACATTCTTTTTATATTTAGTATTTCTTTATCTTCCTGAGAAAAATAACTGCGAAATAAATCTTCCTGAAATAAAAAACTGTGAATGTGCCTTTTCTTTTATAACTTGAGATAATCCTTTTTTATTAATGAATATCTTGCCTTTCATTCTAGGTGGCTAAGCTTGGAACTGGCTCTGATTTGCCTTATAGAATGGCGGTTCATCCTGGTGGAGATGGCCTCGTTTGTTCATTGCCTAAAAGTTGCAGGTGCACATTCTTTACATCTTTTTCCACAAGTCTGACAATGATTATTTTAAGAGTATTACTCTAGAGGAACGAACACCCTGTATATTATGTATAGCAGGGCAATCCAGAGCCTGCGACCTTTATGTGAACACTTTAAAGATGCGTTTTACAGTTTGTCCACAAACCTTGTGAATATTTAAGGAGGTGTGTTCAGTTAACTCTCTTGGCTCATGAGCATTGTGGTTGGTCTTCAATTAAGATTAACTATTGCAGATCGAATATATGTGTCTAAGCTAATTTAGTTCTCTTGGGCTTCTCCCAAGTAATAGTTATTTGAAGTTTCAATACCTATAAAAAATAATGATTTAAAATACCTACATACAAAAAGTTTCATTAAAATATGATTGAGTGATTCCTTATTTTAGGCACTTCTACCTAGCAAGTAATAACCACTAGATACATATTTTATCAAGTGGATGGTTGACTACATTTTGTGTACTTCCGAGTCTTTGTGTTTCTTGTATGCGTCTTAGACTCAAGGTTTTATGTAGTCATCGAAGGTGTTCTTAGGGGTTTGGCCGATGCATGATTTGAACTTCTTGATCAGTCTATGTTTTTCTTTGTTAATCACTTCTAGATGGAGCTTCTTCTTCTTCTTCTTTTTCATGTAGATTGTCTTAGTTATATTACAGCTCTTGGCATATCATGAGTGAAAAATTTCAGTAAAGTTTCTATGATTCTGATTTTCTCTTCAATATAATGTTTTTTCTTTGTAGAGACGACATTCATACATATGTTAAGAGAAGTTATTTTTTTTTAAGAAGTCTATATCCATTATCCCCAAAATAATATTATATATATAAAATGAGTGGTGAATAGGCTTTGGTCTAACTGGCACTTCTTGCCATCCTTCTGGATAGTTGGGGTCTAGCTTGGGGGTTCAATCCCCCTTATTGTGGTTCTATGCCATTAGGAGCAGATTTTTTTTGTGTTTTTGTTAAAAATTAATTTTATTATTATTTTGTTTCCTTAAGATTGAATGCATTTTTTATATTTATTTTTGGTTATGTGCCATTACTTAGAAATAAGTTGTGTTTTCATTGGGTATTATGTGGTTATTATGACACAAGACAAGGAGGCCTTTGTTAGCTAATTGACGGAAGTAGCTAATTGATCATTTGAGTCAAACCTTAGTAAAATGATAACATTGAAAACTTGAGGAGCTTTTTGCAAGATGTATAAGATCCATGGACTACTTTTGGATTTAATCCTTTATAAAAAAAAGAAAATATCAAAATGTCTAGTACATATCTAGAAGTAATTTTGAAGCAATAGTACATGTTCAAGGAATGCATTAAATCTTCATACAATATTTAGATTATAAATCAACGCTGAAGCTACTTTTTTTTTTTATAAGTAATCAACGCTGAAGCTACCTTTAGTTCATTAAGTAGTTTTTATAAGAACATATAGTGATAAGGGGCACTTATATTTCATTATTCCACATATGCCCCCCCCTCCCTCTCCCTCTCTCTGGATATCAAAGGCCCTAAGCTGCTCATCCGTTATCTCTTTCTTGGTCTTCCATTTCTCTCTTTATTTGGAACTCATTGGTTTAACCTCAAAGCCCCCTTTGTCCTACTCTCTCACTCTCCTGCTTTTCTTCTCTTTCTCAGTCAAGACCAAAAAGCTGCAAAAGGAAAAGGCTGGGCATATCAGATGAGGGGCCTTTCATGAGTTTTCGTTTTTGAATGATTTGGATGTTATTGGGGATAAAGAAAGATAAAAAGGGGAGGCAAGATCGAGGTAGAAGTTTGGCGGTGCTACCCAACATGCCTTGACTAATTGTGAGATAGGGAGAGTGGAGGATTCTCAGTTTGCACTGGAGGTGTTGTTGAGATGAGAACGAGAAACTACTTACGAAAAAAAAATGAGATGAGAAACTAATAACCAGACACATAAAAAATGCTTACAACCATGTCTGAGCCGTATTTGTATCCAACAAGTGTCGAGCACTAATACTCTTAGAGGGTGTTGTGATGAAATCTGGTAATTATGTACCAGTACATCCTTTTCTCTTCAAGATCCTAGAGTAACTCAATTAAGAACCACTGGGGAGGACCTCAAATAGGTGTGCTGTTGTTGAGTTGGATAATATAAAGGCAATTAAAATTATTGTTGTGGTATACGATTTAGAAGCTTCATCAATTTCAATGTGAAGAAACTCATTTTTCAGAGATGTGCATGTGCACAAAATTTGAGTCCCTAGTCCCTTATTAATGCACTGTGAAAGTTGTTGGATAAATTAACCGATTAGCATTATTGTTTCTATTTAATTGAATTTTTGGATCTCTAATTGTGCTTTTTCCAAGCAGATGGTTCGAATGGGATGTCGAAAAGAGTGCTGAAGTTCATAAATTGTGTCCGAAGCTTTCTGACAAAGTGCTCACCCAGTTGGAAGATGTTGGACAGCAATTGGCATTGGCGTTTAACAATGAGGGTTCTGCACTTGCTGCCGGTGGCGAGGTAGATATTATCTTTCAACTTTTTTTCAGATAACTTAGACTGACATCTGCTATATCACATTGTTTTCTCATGTCTTGCAACATGAGAAAACAACACTTCAGATCATTATTTTTTAGTTTCCAGTTCTGCACTAGAGAGATGCTCGTCTTCTAATTAACCACACAACCTTTTTGTTGAGGGGGCAAGTTAAAAAGGTTTTGTAAAATGTAAATAATTCTCTGTACCAATTTTTTTCCCTTTTTGTGACTCATTATGTAATGTCTCCTTGGCATCTCAACTGAGGAATGATTTAGACCCTAGACATATAGTGGGGCTTAGATGGTGAGATAAAACATGATTGCTGATGTAAAGGTATGTGTGACCCTTTGTAGAGTTAAATTGTGGAAATGTTTATTGTAGCAGTCTCATATAACCAAAATTTATTAAAGTGAAATTGAGCATTTTGATGTTAACCTTTATTTCTTTCCTTCTCTTTTAGCTAGTGTAGCTCATTTCCCCGTTTGGATTCCGAGTTGATCTCAACTCATCTAAATGTTACAACTTTCTCAATTTCCCAAACAAAATATAATAAACAATTCAAATTTTCAAATCCCAAAAACAATAATAATATTAAAAAATAATATTGTAACAATATTTTATTCAACTTTCAACTTTCATTTCAACTCATCTCATCTCAACTCACTATCCAAACCTCACCTATATGTGATGGGAATTCTCTTGATCCTCTCTTTAAATTACATGGTTTTACTTAATTGAAAAGGAAAAAAAAAAAAAAAATTGCTTGGTATAATATGCCATGTGATGATCTGAATTCTGTGCAGTACAGGATGGCAATTTGAGGGTCTTTAAATGGCCTAGCATGGAAATTGTTCTCCATGAGGCTGGTGCTCATACTACTCTGAAGAACTTGGATTTCAGGTCTGATGGCATGCACTTGAAATTTCACTCTTAATTTTGCGAGATCAAAAGAAAAAAAAGGTTTTTTTTTTTTTTGGGGGGGGGGGGGTGTTTACCATATATGCTAGGAAGTTAAGCTGACACTCTAGCTTCATTGTTTTGCAGCTCTGATGGGAAATATCTTGTCTCATTGGGAAATAGTGGCCCTGCAAGGGTTTGGGATGTGACTTCCTCAAAGGTCATAGCTTCTCTTCCAAAGGAAAATGTAAGCAATTTGTCCTGAGGGAAAATCAGTTCATTTTCAACATCAATTCATTAAGTTGACTGCTGCTTCCAGTCAAGTAGATTAGTTGATATTAAAACATGCAGTCATGGTATTGTCAATTGTGTGTTTGTTGAGCATCAGAAGCTAGATCATTCATATGAAACTGCTTTCGAACGGTGAGATAGCCTTCTTGTACAACAAGCAGAAAGCATATTATATTTTTCTACTTTTTATAAAACCTATAAAGCCATAGTGTTCAGTGACTCAACCTAAATTATTATTGAGACCACCTGACCATGACCTCAAGTATTGTCATACTGTACCAGTGAAATGAAAAAATTTACCTTTTAGGGAATATTTTTACTTTCCCCTTAATTTTAGTAGATCGATTTCCTACAATCTGGGTAGAATTACTTTATTTCTATCTGCATGCAGGATGAGGTTTTTAGCTCATGCAGATTTGCTGAGAGTAATGATAAGAATCAGGTTCTATATATTGCTGCAGTGACAGGTGACATTCAGACTAGATGCCACCCTCTCAGTTTCTGAGGGAAGTTTCTGCCTTTTACATTACAGTTTAATAAGCTGGCAATTGTGATTATTATTCTAAATAGGTAAAGGTGGGAGCATTGTGACATGGAATACATCCACATGGAAGAGGATGGGATCAAAGCCTGTAGCTCGTGACACAATTTCTGCCTTCAATGTTTCACCAGATGGAAAGCTCCTTGCCTGGTAAGATTTACTTGATTGTGCCTTATTTCATCAATGATCCAGCATCTACAGTGGAAATATATTTGGCCAATGCTTAACTCTTACAGTGAGAAAGAATGTAACTCAGATGCTTTTCAAGACATCTGGCAAGATGCCAATGGATATCCAGGCTATTCGCTTAAGGCAGACAGTTTATCATGACAGCAGCTGTTGCTTTCAAGTGTAGCCTTTCTTTACAATGGTTGCCTTTTTTTGTTGTCTTGAAATGGCTAAAACTGGCTTTCTTGGTTGAAACCCTTTTACTGTCCATGTTCATGAGTACTTAACCTTCCTCTTCCATTGATTGGTTGGCATGCAGTGGAACGACTCAAGGTGACATTTTGATTTTAAATTCGACTGGTTTGTGGGTTCATACAATGGTTAGGAAAGCACATCTTGGCTTTGTAACTGCCTTGGCATTCTCTCAAGACTCAAGGTTTGAATAGGCATATCTCAGCTCCTTTATATAACAATTATGCTGCTGCATTTATCATCTAGGAATAATAATGTGACCGTAGACCGTGTTACTTTGAATACAGGACTTTGGCTTCTGTATCCCTGGACTCAAGTGCAAGGGTGACAATTATTGATGACAAGAAGAAAAGGGGTACGTGCCTCCCATAGTTTCTGATGTCGTTATTGAGTAATTAATCTATCCCTCTGCTGTTGGGTTGGCAATGGTCGAGCTGGCCTCTACAGCCCTAGTAGTCAGTCGCTTGATAATATCTGACATGGGCTCAAGATTTAAATATAGGTCTCTAAGCGTTAGGATTGTCATGGTGCAGTCACGGCTTCATTGTTTCAGTTGATAGGATTGTTGTCTAATGGAAATGTCATTGTATCGAGGAAGAGTGAAATTAATCCTGAAAGCTCTCAGTAGAAGGCAGAAATTGAATTTGTTAATTCTTTCTACATGTTAAGTAATTAATTGCTGAGCTGGGACTCACTCCTAAATCATAGTTCTTTTTTGTTACAGGAGGATTGAGCTTATGGGTCGTTGTGTTAATCATTCTAGTTGCTGTTGCTGTATATTTTGCGAAGAATGAAGGAATCTTTAGCTAGAAGTTGCAGTTTTGTACGGTTCGAATGAGGAAACTGTAGCAGTAGAACTGTCCAAAGCTTTTTAAATTTGCATAAGACTGATTTAAAGCTTATACTATAATCTCCATAATGTGTTCAACCTCTTTTTCTTTGAAGCTCAACTTGCTTTGTTAAAATGCTCTTTTAACCTTGAAGGATATTTTTTTTTTCCTCAAAAATTTTCAAACTCTCTTTTCCTCTACATTAAAAAATCTTTGTGTAACATCTAATTTTAAAAAATAAAATAAATTTTAAAAAATAAAATTATTTTCATTCCATGGTTTTATATAGGGTGTTAGTGTGCATGTAACATTATTCTTCTTTAGAAGGTAACTTTAAGGGCCGGTTTGGATTCAGATATGAGATGAGATAATTTTAGATAAAATATGAAAGTTAAAAAAAATATTATTAAAATATTATTATTTAATATTATTATTTATTTTGAGATTTGAAAAAGTTGAATTAAGATTTAAAAAAGTTGAATTGTTTATTATATTTTATGTAGAAATTTAAAAAAAATATAATAATGAGATGAGATGAGATAAAATATTTTTTAAATTCAAACGGAGCTAAAGCTATATACGTGGGTCTCACATCTTTTTTTCCTTTTTTGTGTTTCATCTCTCTCTTATACTAAAAGTCAACGGCCTCCCTCGCCTACTCTTTTGATTTTTGCAACTTTCGTGCATGTGGATCAAGCTCCTTTTGGTGAAATCTCTGACAGTTTCAAAAATCGACGGCTTAGGAACCCTGCAGTGCGAGTGGTGGTCGCTGGTCATTAGAAAACATCAAACGTCGTTTCTTCATGCTTTGATCGGAAAAAAAAAAATTAAAACCAAAACATCAACCGGAAATATTTTAAAAAAACCCACTATATAGTAAATTTAAAAATGAGAATATTTATTTATAAATTTTATTTTTAGACACTCAGCACACCGCTGAATGGAAGTTTTTCACATCAACTATGCTAAAAAATTATTGGTGTTTTGGTTTTTTTAAAATTATAATATGTTTTACTATAAGTGATATAATACACCCGTTAATGTGTAGCCAAATTCTGTAAAAATAAATTTTAATTCTACCTACTTACTTTTACGAAACAATTAAGTAATTAATCGTACAAGAATTTTGAATTTTCTTATATATCAAAATCAACCTATGGAGAACTCACGATAACAATGTGAGGACACTCTGAGCCTATCCCTCCCCGCCAATAATCTAATTACTAGCCCAATTACACTTGCTGAATTTCTTGCATAGTAATGATGTATGTTACAATTTTACTTATATTTTTATTTTTAAGATTAATTTTATTATTATTTTTTTTTAATTTCAAATTTTCTGATTTTCAAGCTTTTTTATATTTAGCATTTTTCTTCTTGTATTCATTGGTATTAACTCTCTCTCTCTGGAAGATCCAAAGCACAAGCAAAGGCAAAAATGGAGGGCGTCCCTCCTGGTTACCGTCTCAACGTTGGCATTTGCCTCATCAACTCCAATAACCAAGTATCCCTGCTTGTTTTTCTTTTCCTTTTTTTTTTTAAAGCTTTTTTCTAATTTGTTTATGGTTAACTAGTTCATAGTAAGACGTCTTATTAATGATAAGTAGCGAATTTGCATATATAAAACTAGAATTGAGCGTTGTATATTCTTTTTCTAGAATTTTCTGGTAGTGATTCTTCTGTGGGAATTGTGTGAAGAGCCCAAATCTGCAGCCATTAGAGAATTGCGAGAAGAAACTGGAATAGTGTCTGCTGAAATTATTGCTGAGGTTTGTGGGGGTAACAGTAAGCATTCTTATGTTTCAGTTTAGTTTCCATATCAGTTTGGTTCTTGCATTCTTGTAATTTGTACATGCGTATCCATGTTCCAATGATTCTCTTTCTGTCATTCTTTCAATCTCTGAGCTTTATAAATGGGCATAGAGATGTTAAAACTATATTAAATTATTGATTGCGGACAATCAATAATTTAACTGTGTTTCAAAAAAGTAGAAAAAACATAGATCTTCTCGTGTTTTTTTTTTTTCTTTTGAAGTAAGAAAAGGACTGAGAAAAAAGAAGATAGAACATGCCAATATTTGAGAGAAACACTTATCTACCTGTTAAATTGCTGTGCCTTCTTTGACCTCTTGGACCATTTGTTGAATCACTTTGATGAAGGTACTAGAGTTGTACAAAGCCCTTGTAGGATAAAACAAATCTTTTGGAAGCATATAAGATGTGGTTTGTCTAATTGTCTTGCCACTCAAATTTATTTTTAGGATGGAGTAAAGCAAGGATAGGCTCTTCTTACTAATGATTCAGGTTTTGTGCTAACAGGTTCCAAACTGGTTGACTTATGACTTCCCTCCAGCTGTGAAGGCCAAAGTCAATCGTCCCTGGCGAGGTGAATTTCATGGGCAGGTACAAAAATGGTGTGTCTTGCTTTCTTCACACAGTCAAACACATCATGAGCTGTAGCCATTTGAGTTTTTTTTTTTGTTTCATTTCATTTTTTTATCTGATGTAACTTGTCGTTTTGAACTTGGAAACTTAGTAATCAGATGCACCTTGCATTTGATGTATTTTGAGGGCTGGTTTCTTTACATGCTTGTTTGGACGATCTGCTGCTAAAGGAATATGTGATAAATACTATGACTCTTCTGGAGTTGGTTATTGAAGGCATCTTAGTTTAAGTTGCTGGCAGTAGAGAGACAGGCTCTCTCGTGGACCTGTTTGTGTTAGAGAAACGGACATTAGCTCAAGGTTTCAATTTTTTTTGCCAAAAGCTACCCTTCCCAAGGCTTTTTAGACTGTAAACGTCTGATTCTTGATTAGTTAAGTGGAAAAGACCTCTCAGTTTCTTTAGTAACGAAATTGAGTCACAAATGGAGTTTCTTTTCCTCAATTAGCTATGATATTTTGAAGGTTGCCATCTATGCCATGTTTGCATGCCCGGTAAATCAAGTAACATATTGCCTGCAATTATCGTGAATTACTCATGTTGTCAGATGTACTTTGTTTTGTCCATTGATGTTATAACGTACTATTGAGGCTATGGATCTATGTCAACACATTATATTGTTGATTTTAGTTACTTATCTCATATGAGGGGAACAGCTCCAAATACAAAGTTCTTAAAAGTACTTAAAGAGAGACACTATCCTTTTCTTTGGTCGCAATGAATAGTACATATGGGTAGTGACTTCTATCTAAGTTACTAGTAATTTTTCAGTTCTCACCTGTCAGGCTCATACCTCAGTGGTAAATATACATATGCACGAGCATACACATGCATCAGAATCGCTTTCATATAATTGGGGCAATTAGAATGCAACTCATTGCCTTTTCATGCAATCTTGTAACTTTACCATTTGCCAATAAACACTTGTACGCACACGTTTTCACCTTGACTTTGTGCTGCCTAATGATGAATTTGGACACATGACAGGTTCCTTATGAAACTAACAAAAGATGAGAGTGAGATCAACCTAGCTAGTGGTGAAGCAAAACCAGAGTTTGCTGAGTGGAAATGGGCAAGCCCGGAAGAAGTTATCGAGCAGGTGTGTTAATCAATCTCTCTATGATAGATGTTTGAAGGACTTAGTAACATGTTGGATAAAACTGATGACAGGTCGTGGACTACAAAAGGCCAACGTATGAGGACTTAGTAACAGATGTTTGGATCTTTGATTCAATTCATTTTTTTTTCTTTTGTAATTTTATCTTTTATTAGAATGTTCCAAAAATCAACCAATAATAATAATAATAAGTTTTTTTTTAACACTCAGGAGCTCTACACCACAAACTTAATTTTATTTTTGATCTTTTTATCCTAGTATGTTGTATAGGACTGCTGAGTAGAATTTTTCATAATAAAAAAACAAGCTTTTGAAATAGGTGAGGTGTGGAAGATTATGTTTGAGATATCATATTAAACAATATCCAATGAAGTCTCACTGAGCGATTTCATATGGGGGGAATCAATTGGAACATCCGTCATCTTTATAGCCATATCAAATTTAGATTCAAGCCCCTCCCCTCCTTTTCTCTGTCCCTCTAAATATAGACTTTTACGTGGGGGATAAATGTTAAAAGCCTGCATTGCCACTATGAGGGGGCACTGAACCAATCGGCCGATTTTCACCAGATTCTGACCTTGAACTCACGGTGGTCGGGAATTTAGTCACAACCTTTCCGCTCAGCCACTTGGGTTGAGGTTTAAAACTCCACACATTTACTCAGCAATCAAATGAAAGCACATTAGCCTAAGTACTTAATCTGCATGAACTTCTACAGTGAGTTCACAATAAACTAAAGAAAAAAAACGGTGTACTGAACTCATAACAAAAACTGTTTTGCAAATGCGTGTCTTGCTTTAGAATGAACATAAATCGACCATACCAATGACTTGATGGATTTAAATGTCTGATGCTGATTTTTGTTTAGGTTACCAAACCCAGTGGTCCAGATTTTTGTTTCTCCCACCAAATGACAAATGGTAGTATAATAAACTGCAGCAGTTTTTAACTCCATTACACATTTATCCACTAAATAATCACTCCTTCTCTCTCTCTCTCTCTCTCTCTCACATACACACACACACTTGATTGGCACCAGATAATTTTGCACTTACGACATTTGGACTCATCTGGCACAGCATTGATATTTCCCTTTTAGCCACTGCCGTCAAGTTGTCCATGAGAGAGAAGGTGTGCCATGTATTGCTGCAAGCATTGAAATAAAAAAGCACAAGTTAAAAGCTGTAACATGTATTGCTGCAACAACAGAATAAAATGCAGTAGTTGTTAGAGAACACCACAGTGATGGGTTTTAGTCTATACAGAACCTATTCAAAGATAGAATTCTTAATTTTTCGTGTAACGACACTGTCAAAATAGATTTCTATGTTAATGACGAGTATATGTATACAAATTGGCAAAATCATTGTTGGTAGCAGTTTTAAGGATCTTTTGCTTTTCTGAGATACATTATACAAATGAAAGCTTTTTTATTTTCAAGGAAGTTTGATGGGGGTAGGATAATGGCGTTCATAAATTCTTGATGATAACACACTCCCAAACCATCCCAGCAACAATCCTTAAGATGCTATCGTTTTTGCAACTGCTGGTAATAACACATGCCAGATAAGGAGTGGGCCTGCCAAGTTCACAGGAACCATGAACATTCTTTCCGATGTTTATGTTTCTTTCAGCCTCAAATTTCCTGGAGTCAGAGTAACTTTTGTTTCTCCATTAATCTTCTTGAAAAATCTCATCTTTGTGCCCCTTTCAACAAAAACACCAAATTACCCCCAAACAAAATGTTAAGATTACATGTTACTCAAGAACAAGTAGCCATAAGTGATCTTTAAGAAGTCATTTAATTAAGGCCAATTTGACTGTCATCTAAACTTTTAAGGACCACGTTAAACTTTTGTTAAGAACTTAAATGTACAAATATTTTTTGCCATAATAGGATCATTAATGATGACCTCATAGGACAAACTGCTGAATCAATTGATGGTGCCATATAAACATCCACAAGGGAAAGAAAAATAAATTTGTATCGGGGGGAAATTTTCCTCTGCAAATAAAACCATTCATACCATACAGATGCAAAAACCGAGAAGAAGGAACTAGTGTAGGAGTACTTACTGCATGATACGAGTATGGCGATTTTCCTTGACGCTCAAAGTGTTTCGCCATGATGCAGTACTCGATTGGACCCCAGTCTTCCGCTTCGAAACAATTGCCGAGTGCAGCTTTATATAACTAACGAAAAATAAACTCAACTATATTACCAGAAATAAAAACTCAAAGAAAGACCGGAAATTATCTCAGTAAGCTACTAAGCGACAGAAAGGCACATCCAAAAACTACGAATTCGAACGTGGAATCGTATATTTCACAAACCAACCTTAGCCGTGTCGGTCAAGAGCTCAGTTCCAGCAGGGTAAGACGCATAGAATTGGTCAGCTCTAGAATACCCAGCTCTCGTTCTGTAAACCCACAAATCCAAAAAGCCCACAAATAGAAAAGTGCAATAATCAATATAAGCAGCAGACCCATGACATGTTTAGCATAATAAAGGAGTTTAAAGTGGTACCGTACTCACGTATTACTTGTGTAAGCATAGCTCAGGACCGTAACGAAGCAGTAGAATCCGGTATAGGACACGATCCTCCGAAACTTCTGAATCTTTATAATCTCTTTGAAACCATCGTATAGTCTCATCGCCGATGGCACAAAAATGGTCCCTGAAAGCCAGAATGTCTAACGTCTCGGGTAGACATTTAATCAAATAGTTCATGTGCATACGATTTCGGGAGCTAAGTCTTACCTGTTAAATGAATTTGTTGAGATCTCAGGTTCTAACTGCTTTCTTAACCTTACCCAGTTACCTCCTTGGTTCCTTCTACCATATGAATCTTGGTGTTGGTTTCTAAAGTAGAAGAAATTGAGATTACGAAGGTACGGTGTTTCGAAGTTTGGAGGACTCGCTGTGATGTGATTTGGTGGGTTTTATCATTTATGGGAGGAAAATGGCAGTGCAACACTTCAAACTTATCGTTCAATCTTCATGTATTTTATTTATTTATTTTATTTAAAAATTAAAAAATTAACTATTAATAAAATTGTATGATTTTTAATTTTTTCTAATGATTAAAAATGTTAAAAATATACTTAAAATAAAATCAAAATAAAAATAACAAAATATTTATAATTAACAATACGCCCAATGATAAACATTGGACAGCCCGCTAACATGATCTTTTATTGGTTCTTTGGAGCTTTTTTCTGTGCTGATTTCGAAGGTTTAGAAAGAAACATAAACACTTCTTTGGATTATATAAAATGATAGAAAAAGTTTATTCATTATCTCACATACCACATACAACATTTTTTTTTTCTCTTATCAAATATATGGTGTATGGATAATAAGTAGGAAAAATTTAATTAGTTTAGAAAGAATAAAATTTAAAAAATTTAAAAAAAAAATAAAAATAAGTATAATGTACATTATGTAAGGATGATAAGTAACAAAATTCAAAATGATATGATGCTCGTGAATAGTAAATTCGAATGTAATTTAGCCTTAAAATTGTTTTTTCATATAAAGCTTTTCAACAAAGAAAAAAAGAGAGTTGTTCCACAAGCCATATATTCTCGTCATTGGGAAGTCAATTTAGGTCTCGATCACTTTCACAAAATTTTTTAACTCATTTCATTCCATTTAATTATTATAATTTTTTTAAATTTTTACATAAAACAAAATAAACAATTCAAATGTTTTAAATTTTAAAATAAAAATAATATTTAAAAAATATATTATAATAATATTTTATTCAACTTTCAACTTTATCTTATCTTAACTTATCTTATTTTATCTGTGAAAATAAACGAGTCCTTAACCCCTAAGAATTCATCTTTTTGTTCCATTAAGATTGCATTTTATATTTTTTTATGAATAAATAATTTCATTAAATAACTATAAGAGAAGTACCTCGGGAGGGGGTGGATTCCCAAAACTTACCTAAAAAATGTAGATACAAGGCAAGAAATAGAAATAATAATAATAAGAATAATAATAAACACTTATGGTTAAACAACACCTTTGGCTTTTAGAGAGGATGTCTTTCTTTTTTCTAGAAAATTTAATCATTCCGAGTGTTTTCATCGGAGAGGAGGCTAGAGATGTGTCTCTTACTTTCCTTTCCGTTTCCTTTTTGAAACTACTTTGTTTATGATAGTATTTTTTTCCCTCTCTCCTCCATCGGTTTGGTTTTGGTGATCTATCGCTCTCCAGAGACCACCTGTCGACATGCACCCCACCACGCAACCTTACAGTCGCTGATCTATTGGAATGATGCAGAACTGTTGCAAAAATATCGGCGCGTGACCCACACGAGTGACTTACTTCTGTGCTTGGCCTTCATGCGCCACCGTGTCCCAATGAGCCTGTCTGTTACACACGCCACACCAGAAGATTCCCCACTTTGAGATCTTTCAGATCTGCCCCACCTCACCTCTCAATCATCGGCTTGTGGCCTCCACGTGCCACTACAGTTGCACAGGAAGACAAATGATCCGCCGCTGATCAGTCCATCTGATCCTGTTCTTTTTACTATGTTAACGCAACTGATGATCTTGAAAAAGGGAATACGAATCCCTCCAAGAAATATCTCAAGGCAAAAAACTGTAGTGCATCTACTTCCATTGCCTCAAGCGGTGTTGCCATAGTTCGCATGGCAATGAGAAATATAAAAAATCATCTTTTAAGACGGTGTCCTCTTTGTAAGGCAATGGTGGGGATCAAGAAATTGGTCCCAAAATCTATTTCTTTCTCTTTTTTTCCTCCATCTTTGCACTGTGGTTATTGTATTGGGGCGTTTGTTGGGGAACTCCACCCCCTCCTCATGTATCATCTTTTTTTTTTTATCTGAATGAAAATTTGTTTGCTTAAAAAAAATAATAATAAAAAAAAATCGGAGAAGAGTACCAAATGATGGTTTGGTGAGGGAAGGTGAAACTGTGTGAGATCCATACGTGCTAGAGTTGGCTTTTGTGGATTAGGGGTGAGCATTGACTTAGTCACAGTCAGATTCTCCTAAATTCGATCTGACTCCGGTTTTGTCAGAGTTCAAATTCGAACTTCGACTTGTATAGACTTTGATTCAACTTTGATTGTGACTTGTCGGAGCGGAGTCAGATTTTGACTTATTTTTAACTTCATGTTTAGCCTATTTTAAAAAAGAATCTTTTTTGGACTTTCAAATTTAAGTTTTTTCAAAAATTTAAAATCTAAAACTAAAAAATTCACTGCTAATTTCTAATATCTAACTTATTTTTATATTAAACTTGTACTATAATGTCTAATTACATGTTATTATACTATAGTATTACATGTAATTTTTAGTACCTAATTACATAATATTATATATAGTATTATAGTATTGTCTAACTTATTTATAACGTATTTCTACACTAAACTTATTTCTAACTTAATTATATACTAGACCTTCTAGTGCCTAATTACATGTTATTATACTTTAATAAATTAGTATATGTGTTATTAACTTGGTATACTAAGCTTATTTAAATACTAGTGTCTAACTTATTTATATTCTTGATTATGGATGACAGTAACACTACGATATTTACATATACTAAACTATCATTAGTATATTTATATTATAGTATAAGTATGTTATTTTAAAATAATTGGCTCGTAATAGTATATTATTGAATTTAACTATATACGTTCTAGTTATATAACTATACTAGTATATATGATAAATATATAGATAAATATATATTTTTATAAGATATGTACAATATTGGAGTCATATTCAAAGTTGGAGGGCAAAGTAGGAGTTGGAGCATAAAGTTGGAGTCGAATTGGATCAAAGTCGGAGTCAGTCTAGCGACACCACCAACTCTGACTCCGACTGAAAAATTTTAAAAAAATCCGACTCCGTTTTTTGGAGTTAGAGTGGAGTCAGATTTTCAAATTTTTACTTAGTCCTAGTGTGGATCTGGTGCACGTTGGTTCAAGGTATAGCCGATATCGCCAAAATGAAGATGAAGAGAGGGGTGCAAAGGGCCGATGGTCTATGTGGCTTGTAATAAGTTTTTTTTTTTCCTTTTTTAATCCTCCTACAAATACAAAAATAGCCTAAAAACACATAAACACAATAAGGGAAATGAGGAAGTTGGCTGAAAACTAGAGCTTTTGGTGTTGAGGGGATGAAAGAAGTAGCTGAAGCTCCTCCTTCTACCTGAAGACAATCCTCTATGGAAGGCAGTGATGGCTAGGGCAAAAGACAATAGGTTGAGAGAAAACGGAGGACGATTTTTCTATTTGTATTACATATCTTTTGTTGAATAGCACTCCCTTACCAAAAAAAAAACTTTTGTTTTGTGCAAATGAAAACAACAGTCCTTAGCTCCACAACGGAAATAGAGTTGACCTGATTTTCAAGGATACTTCTCAACCTTACTTTGCAATTGAAGTTCTTTTAAGGTTATCTTATAATTTTTTGTCATTTTCCTTTATACCTCATTGGTCAATTAACATGTACTAGAGGTCACAAGTCTCCACTAATTAAAAGTTGTGGCATCTTTCTATGAGAAGATTTTTTAGTACATGTAATTCTATGTCTTGAAAATATATTAGAAGTAGATTTTATGGATTCTTATTCCTATAATGGAGACCATATGTAATTTTTTTTTTTAAGAGGATGATGATGCTTCAATTTTATTAATTACCTTCACTTAGGGCAGAAGAATACATTATACAAAGAGAGAAAACTTGGGGGTTGCAAGGATAGAAAGAAAAAGTTCCAAAACCAAGTTCCTATAAAATAACTAAAGACTATTTAAAAAACATAATACAACGAGCCTAAGAATTAATGAAGATGAGTTAGTGCCGAATGGAAGAAAAACCTGAATGATCCATAGCGAAAAGCACATTCAATATATTTAGGGAGTTGAATAAGAGATGAAAAATTTATTGTATGTCTCATGGCACCAAAGTAAGCTAAACTGTTAGCTAATGCATTGTCTTATTTGCAAACATGATTAGTACTAAAAGGATAACAATTCTTTAAATGCAAAATATCATCCCAAATGTCTAAGTAGGGTTAGGTGAGAAGAACTAGGGTTGAACGAAAATTTGAAAATTCGACTCCGAATCCGACTCTAAAAAAATGGAGTCAAAGCCATTTTTTTTTTTTTAAAAAAAAAATTCCAATTGGAATCAGAGGTTTTGCTGGACTGACTTTGACTCCAATTTTGCCCTTTGACTCCTATTCTGAATATGACTACGATATTGTACATATGTTATAAAAATATGTATTTATCTATATATTGATCATATATCTAGGATATATGATCAATATATAGATAAATAATTATTTTATAACATATGTGTAATATCTGAGTGTAGTATAACAACATGTAATACTAAGTCTAGTATAAAACTAAGTTAGAAATAAGTTAGACACTAGTATAATAATAGGTAATATTATAGTATAATAATATGTAATTAAACACTATAATACAAGTCTATAATAGGAATAAGTTAGACACTATTATAGAATAGTATAATGAGTTAATAACATGCAATACTATAGTAAAATATGGGTGATGAATTTGTTGAACTCCTCGAGAGGGATATGGAGCTCTTGTATGAACAATATGTTATGTTTGATGGTGGGTGCGCAAGTGGTTCTAAGTCAACTATGTCTCATACTCGTAATGAGGGTAGTATATCAACGAAAAGTAGCTATATAATTGATCCATTGACCTTTCTGAGAAACTTCCATAAAGAGTGGAAATCAGCAACCTTGATGACTGTAAGTCAGAGGTAGAATGGTATTTGTTCGAGGATGTTGAGGTTCATATAGAGAGTTTCAGCATTTTAATGTGGTGAAGGGTCAACCCTACCAAATATCCAGTTCTTGTTTTGATAGCAAGAGATATCTTGGCCATTTCAATAAGCACCGTAGCATCTAAGTCTGCATTTAGGCTAGGAGGTCGTGTCCTGGATCCGTTTCGGAGTTCTTTGGCTCTTAGAACTGTAGAGGCTCTTGTGTGTGTGCAAAATTGGTTGAAGTCCACTCCTATATATCTGAGTCAAAATTATTCGGACACAATTGATGATATGGACAACTATAAGTTAGACTTAGGTAATACATTTAGAGATTTTTTTTTTTTTTTAGTTTTTGTTATATATCTTTATTTGTCATTTTGTGATACTAATTTCTTATATTTTAACATTTTAATGTAGAATTAACCACCGGTATGGCAAGTATACTACATAAAGATGATTGAGGTGCATTTTAAAATTGTGTAACAATTATTTGTATAATTATTTTTATAAGTTTACGTGGACCTATCTTATTTTCTCACTAATTTTGTCTTCTTTTCTTCATACACAACTTGGGATGGTACTTGGATTTTAGTTCTTTTGTTGTTGACTTGTTGGAAATTTGGGATGTGAACATTTAATTTGGTTGGCACAACTTATTTGTTTTAATTTGTTCTTGCTGATTTTTTTTTTTTTTGTTGGAGTAGGAACTTAGAAAATGTTGGTTGTTGTTGTAGTTGGGAAGAAATAACATTATTGCTGCTAGTTGTGTTTCTGCAATGTGTTATTGGATAATTTGGATTATGGATGATGAATTGGTTGGATAATTTGGGAGGCTGGTTGTGTTTTACCACAACTTGGAATGGGAAGAAGCCTAATATTTAGCTTTGTTTGTTGTTGGAATGAGAATATGTAATTGATTTTAATTTGTGTTGTTGGTTATGTAACCTATGTTGTTTTGGTTATTTTTTTTTAACTTGTCTTGAATTATTTAGTTTTGCAGTTTTGGTTATATTTTAAATAAAATTGAAGTAAATAGCACTGAATGATTTCGTTTTAGTTTTTAATTTTTGTAAAAATTGAAATTTGAAAGCAGACAAAAAATTCATTTTAAAAAAATGGGCAAGATATGAGTTTAGACATAGGAGTTTTAGCTTCAAAAGGGATGAAGATCATGCATTCATTTCTTAATCTTACCAATAATAGTAATGGCATTAGATCAGAGCCCTGAAATCTTTCTTTATTACATGCTACCCATAACTCCCAATATAGGAGAGGTGGTAGCAAGCATGCATGCAAGCAAGGTAAATTGATCAGAACTCTTGAAAGAAGACCACCAATGAATAGCCATACTTTTCCAACAGTTGGAGCCCAAAAGAGTATAACCAGAGACAAAAGAGAAGTAATGCCAAGTGTTTTTCGCGAGAGAGTAGTCCGAAAAATATATGATTTGCATTTTCAATAGAACCCTCGGAACAAGAAGAGCATTTAGAAGCCATGGAAATCCCACATTGTTAAACTATATCATCTATAAGAGAACTTACCTTGATCATTAAAATGTTTCCAGACTCTAATATCACAACCAGACTTAAGAGAGACATGGTAGTGGTTAACTTCTTAAATAAGAAAGAGGTCGCCTAAAGTGGAAAGCATATATAGGAGTATTCCAACCAGTGGAGGAAAAAACATCTCTAAGAAGAAGATAATGGTTGTTGATATGGATAGGAACAGAGGTAAGAACAGATTTTATCAGAGTGAGCTTTCCTCCCGTGGATAATCAACAACGTTTCCACCAAGTCTTTTTTTTTTTTTTTTTTATATTTTGTTTAAAATAGAGTCAAAAGAAGAAATGGGGAGCTTACTATAGGAGACGGGGGCACCAAGCTAAACAATGGAAAATTTACCCTCATTGAAACCCCTGGTAGTTCTAATAATATTATTTCTAGTGCTAGGAGCATTTCTTGTGCAGAAGAAACACGCTTTTAGGATGATTGATTTTTCACCTCGAGATATTATCATAATGAGTGATGGAGTTCATAGGGCTTGAAGACCCTAAAGATAAGCATAGGCATAATACATAGTAGCGAGATGAGAAGCCAAGATTTTGGAGACAATTTTATAAGAGACTTGACATAAACTAATAAGCCTGGATTCAGAGAAAGTAGAAGGTCTATCAGTTTTAGGAATTAATGTGATGAAAGTGTGCTTGTAAGAGGGGCGAAAAGCCTTCCTTTGAAAAATTCCACCACAGCCTCAAGAAGAACATTACAAATAATAGGCCAGCAGGAAATGTAAAAGCAAGAGGAGAAGCCATCAAGGCAAGGAACAGAGCCATAGGGATGATCCAAACTGCATGTTTAACTTCTTGAAGAGTGGAAATCTTATGAAGTAAAACATGATTATCCTTGTCAGTCATAAGATTGGGAATATGCCTCATGAATAGGTTCAACAGTCAATTGACTATGGAAAAAATTGATGGCAACAATGTGAATGATATGGTGATCAGAAGTAGTAGATGTTCCATTAGGGAGGAAACGTTAGCTTTCCTCCTTTTATGGGCATGCAGTTATCTGATGGAGGAATTTAGTATTTCCGTCACCCTCCAACAACCAGTGAATTGATCTATATTTTTGTTTTAGAAAAGTTTCTTCTTGGAAAAGCTTGTCATCATAATTTTTTTTTTTTCTGATTTTTGGAGAGCGAGAAGATCATAATTAAGATTTGATTGTTGTTAAGTAATTTTAGCTCTGGATGTTTGGTCCTTCAAGGAAGCAAGGATTTGAAAAAGATTCCCAAAAATTGAAAAGTTCCAATCTTTCAAAGCTCTTTTAAGATGTTTCATTTTGAAAGCCATTGGAACTGGCCTTGTTATCTTTCTGGAGTACATCTTAACGGCCTTTTATTTAACATTTTAAGTTGGCTCCAATGGATCTATATTTCTCATATATAGTGGAAATGGTACATATCTTAATAAATATATTACTCTTAAAATACTCTTTGTTTTACATTAGAGATGACAATAATTTAATAAATTATATCATGTTGCATGGAAATATGGCATCGCAATAGGCGAGATCTCTCGATCTCTACAAATTAGATGGACCAAATATTGAAAGTTATTTGAAATTTACATGAACTAGCCAGTGGGTACATGTTAAAGTTGCTAACAATTTTTTTTTTTTTATCAAATTTGCAAGCATGACCACTACAAGAAAAACGAGCAATTGTGACAGATTATTTGTGATGATAATGACTAGTTGCGACGAAAATAGACTCATTTTGACATAAAATAGTAATTTTTGCAGGAAATAACTGGAACAAAATAAATAATTTTCTTGTAATGGACTATGAAATGGCTTGTCATTTTTTTATTTGTATGCCAATCATGTTCGCAATTAACTGTTCTAAGAGGAATGACTTTTAGTCAGTTTGGACTGATGATTCCAATTTTAATTAGGTTTAAGATTCTCAATTGCTATACTGATGCCAATTAACTGACTATATATAGGACAAAAAAAAAAAAAAAAAAAAACTGACTATATATAGGAAGATCATTAACTGAAAATCAAATAATTTAATGCACTCATTGTTCTGAATTCATAGATCATTAGAAAAGTAGTAAAACTTATTAAAACATTTGTCCCATTTTTTCTAATCGTGTTGGGAAGTTGGAACTTTTTGAATGTCATGGCAAAGGATCAGGGTTAATGCCAGGTGGTATATATCATTAATTATTGTCCCTTCTTCATAATATGAGAGATTGAATAACGTCCAGCTTATTGTGGAACAGGTACAGCTAGGTTAAGTACCTCATATATGGGTCATGAGTAGGTAATAATGAAATAAATAATAACGATGATAACCAAGAGACATTACAGTTTTTATTTTCCTACCATTATTGTGTATATCTCCTTAATTCCTACCAGCTCATGTACCTGGAATTTTAATGTCTTTACCATATTTCTCATGATGTATTAATTAAGTTTTCCTAACATTTTCTAGATTTATCATTCAGGCAGCTAGGCCTTATTAATATTACTATGACAACTGATGGCTGACATATATAACTCTGTTGAGATGAGCTTAAAAGAAGGGGAGTCGAACTCCAAGTTCTTCCATGCTGCATTAAAGCTTAAAAGAAATAGAAGGATGCTTCAAAAGATCATGAAGTTGGATGATGGAACAATGCTTATAGCTCCCCTCAGGAGCTACATGAAGAGGCGGTTAAATTTTTTTAGGGTGCTTTAGCCTTTGAAGCGGTGAAAAATCTAGATACATGCCGGAATTTACTCCACGCAGTTATCACAGATGAGGAAAATGACTCATTATGCAGAAGACCAACTTTGGAGGAAGTCAAAACTGCTTTATTTGACATTCCCGAAGATAGTAGTCCTGGACCGATGATTTGGATCTTTTTTTTTTTTTTTATGAAATGCTGGGATATTGTCAAAGAGGACATTGTTGAAGCAGATTCTGATTTTTTCAATGGGACTCCACTTACTAAGTTTAATCTTCAACGTTCATTGTTAGTATTCTCATAGAGGAGAACCCATCGAGTTTTGCTAAATTCAGGCCTATTAGTCTGTGCTCAGTGATTTATAAAGTGTTTTCTAAAATTATGGTTAACAAACTTAATCCTATCCTTTCTAAAATTGTCTCGAAAGAACAAGGGGCATTCATCAAAGGCCGAAACATACATGAGAATATTGTGTTTGTCCAAGAAATGATTCATAGCATTAACACTAAGGTGCGATGAGGCAATGTGATGATTTAGGTGGATATGACTAAAGCTTATAATCGGCTAGAATGGAGTCTTCTATTGGAAGTATTAAAAATCTTGGGTTTTTTCCGAAAAATGAAGACAACTGATAGCCAATTGCATTACTATGCCATCCTTTTCTATTTTAACGAATGACACTAGTAAAGGCAATAGTAAGGATGGCCAAAAAAAAAAGAAGTGGGTGACATGGGACATTGTCTGCAGACCTACCGGAAGAAGGTGGTCTCGATATTAGATTGGAAGAGAGAGAGGCAGCTCTTCATATGAAATTTGTTTGGCAATTTCTGTACGAAAATTCGGTTTGGGCTATTTTTTTCCGAGCAAAATATAAAGCTCCTATTCACCCTTTCCATCACGAATCTCATTTTTGGAAAGTTTTAAAACCATTGATCAAAGTGGTAATTAGAGGCTTGGCATGGATTATTAATGAAGGCAAGATCTCATTTTGGATTGAAAACTGGTCATCTTTGGGGATTCTTTGCAAACTCTCCGATGCTACGGATCCCTACTTGACTGTAGATGAGGTCTTTTCCGATATGGGAGGTAACTGGAAGAAAATATAGGAGATAGTAGGGAACCCCATTTGTGAAAAACTGAAATTACAACACATTTATCACTCATCAGGTCTTGATATTCCCATATGGAGAGCGGAGCAGAATGGCAACTTTATGACATTTTCAGCTTGGCACTACAACCATGATCCTAAAGAAAAAGTGTCGTGGGCTAGATGGATCTAGCATAAATTAATTTCGAGTAAAATTTCTATATTTATGTGGAAATGTATGTTTAATGGTCTGCCTTTTGACCAGAATATTTTGAAGTTGCATATTTCTATGGCAACTAAATGTGAATGTTGTCAAGTGGCTGACTGTGAATCTTTAAATCATTGATTACTTTTGTGAGAGATTTCGTCCTTTGTTTGGAATTTATTTGAGGCAGCACTGGGTCTGAATCTTGTACCTACTAATACATGGCATGGAAAAATTCAGAAATGGCTATCCAAGGCTCAGGCGGTTTCACAAATCAACGTTGCATTGGCATTCTTCCTTCATTAATAAGCTAGTTCCTGTGGTTATACAGATGTAAAGCTAGAATGGAGGGGGTTGTTCAAACTAGGGAGCAAGTGTGCTACAAAATCAAGAATTTTTTAGCTCAACTCATTCACACAAAAATGAATAAGCCATTCACCAAATGCTTAGATGGGGTGATTTTACAGCAACTTGGTTTAATGAAGATGCCTGTCCAGAAAAAGTCTATGCAGATATTGAAGTAGATGCGTCGGGCTTAGGGATTTGCTAAACTTAACATTGATGGCAATAGTTTGGGTAATCTAGGTCGAAGTGGAGGTGGAGGGATTTTTTGAGATGAGAATGGTCATATGATTTTTGCTTTTGTCAGGTTCTATGGTATTAATTCAAAAGACATTGTAGAAATAAGAGCCAGATCTGATGGTCTTAGTTTGTGTGCTAAAATGAATATTAATCAGATAGAGGTTGAAATCGATTCCAAGCTAGTGGTAATTAATCGGTGGGAGAAAGGTGGGCAAGTTCCTTGGCGAGAGATACTAGAAAGAGGCTAGATTGAAGACACGTTCGATGGTGGATCATTCTTTTAGGGAAACGAACCATGTTGCATACTGATTAACTAAATTGGGTACGAGGTACAAAGTATTTATTTAATTCCAGACACAGCCTTCCAAAAGTTATTATGAGAGTTATTCGAATGGATCAGACAGGTTTACAAGTTATACGACATCGATAACACTTTTGTTGTACAAAATATGTTTTATTTTGTCTTGATTTGATTGCAGGCCTTGTTAGCACGCACTTTTATATTATGATTTGTTGGGTATTCCTATTGGATTAAGGTTATCGTTTTTTCTTTGTGTTCTTATAGTTCATTTTGATACCTGAGTTTGGAATTTAGGATGATATGTAACCCCAGGTATCCAATTGTAACCACAGTTTTTTCCTGCCAGAATTAAGAGCAATCACTAAAATTGGGGTATTGTTTTCTTTTAAAAAAAAAAACTTGATCTAGTTCCGTCTTAAGATTCTTTATTTCCTGATAGGTGTTGTTTGGGCAAGTTATTGAGCTATTTCCCGAAGGAAAAGACAAGGTCATATTTGTCTCAGCTAATGGACATATATTATTATAGTATGATGCTTAATAGAATCTGCACACATTTTCTCGGAAGGAATCACACATTTTCCTTCAATGGGAAAAATTAAAAACCCCAATCAAATAAGAAAAGAAGTGGTCTGTCATTTTCACAGTTCTTTTTTCCTTTTTTCGAGTAATTTATTTGGTACAATTTTTAATTAATTAAACTTCTTAATTTAAAAATAAATTTTATAAAAATAAATTTACAAATTCACGTAATATAATATAATATATCAAATATATTTTATATTAAAAGATTTCATACAATTCACTCAAATTTCAAGATATATAGAATATAAGTATTATATATATTTGTAAAATATGTAAATATCGTATATGTGATTTTTGTATTTATTTATTTTTTAAAAAATAATTATATGATGTTTATATATCCACGGCTCTGTAACTACTATTTTTGATACGATATCGCTCGATGCGAGTATATGCATGATGCTGAGGTCAGGCCGAGTGAGGACAAGCAAACAAGTGGGTCCGAACGTGGTTCCTTATCCAATCATATAGGTCCCATGCAAGGCTTCCATGTTCCATGTGTTGTCCCAAAATCAAAACCTAATCATCGAAGTTGGCCCCACATTCCCCTCACTCTTTTTGCCATGAGATTTTCTATACATACTTTGCTCTCCCCAATCCCCTCTTCATTCTCCTCTTAATTTCTCAAGAGAAAATTGGGTCTAGCTGTTTGCAATGTGTGTGCGTACATGCATGACCTGATGACCTGACACTTTCACCGGCGTTATGCATGCTTCCTTTTACACGCCAAATTTCATTACAAGTAAACGTCGGACCAACCAAAAGTCTTGATGATATCTTCCTCTGCTTTGATTCTGCCATTTTCATTGGCACCAGAGAATATTTGTGTAAACTTTGTCGATGCAATTAATTAGTCATCTAAATAATTTGATAAACACAAAGTTTGCGGAAATCATTTGAGATTGTTTCGATTATCAACGTGATTATCAAGTACTCGTGCTATTTTAGGACTTTTACTACGAGTGTGAAACCGTTTCATCGCGGTTAATTTGCCATTTCTTAATTTTATTGTATGTAGGTTAATCCTTACTTGCCAAAATCAAGTCAAACGTATCTATTGATTTGATCTTTGGATGAGATTCGGCAACTAATACAAGAACAGGCTAGTAGTCAGATGTGGTGTGAAGATCATGAGATTTACACCCTCTATTAAGGCAGTCGAATTACCAAAAGACTTGTTACAACAACCTTCCAGAAGCAAGAAGAAAATTCAAGAAGATTTGGATTGTAACCAACTTAATGACGTGTCCCAATCATAAGGATTCTGTTGTTCTCTGCTTTCTCTATATATTCATCATTGTACGCACTACTTTAGTGTGCAAGTGGTTATAATATCTTTGTACTCTCTAAGAGAAACTTTCTCTCATAAATATTATCGAACTTTTGGTGCTCATTATTCAATATGGTATCAAGAGCCTGACTAGGACTCACGTCCTTCTTCTTCCTGCGTTATTTTTTTTGTTCTTTCCCTTCTTTCATGGCTCCATCAGACAAAACACCCACCACAAATATTCTTAATACTGTATCTCACTTCATTACAGTTAAGCTCATCTTAGATAATTACCTTCTATGGAAAGCTCAAATTGTTCCCTTCTTGCAGGGCCATCAATTGTACGGGCATGTTGATGGTTCTCGACCAATGCCTCCTTCCTCTATTGACAATGCCCCTAATCCTGAGCATGCAAAATGGGTTTTGCAAGATAAACTCATTATGTCTACTCTCAATGCGTCCCTTTCAGATTCCGTCCTAGGACAAGTTCTTGACTGTCATACTTCATATGAGATATGGACCACTCTCCAGAATCTCTTTTCTACGAAATCTTCAGCCCATGTGTGTCACACAAAGTTTTAGTTAGCTACTCTAAGGAAGGGTCCCGAATCGGTTTTTGATTATTGTAACAGAGCCAAATCCCTTGCAGCTACCTTAAGTGCCGCTGGCCATGTCCTCAGTGACTCAAAATTTTCCATCTCTTTGCTTGCAGGTCTAGGTACTGAGTACGAATCTCTGGTTACTTCTCTCACCACTTGTGTTGATACTATTTCTTCTCGTCAACTTTACAGTTATCTGCTAAATCATGAGTCCCGTATCTCTTATCAAACCCATAATTTACTCGCTAACACCTTTCTTGCTGCCCATAACACCACTAGCTATTCCCCTTCTCCTCAACTCTCTCGTGCTCCATCCCATGGAGGTCGATGTGGGCGTGGTCGTGGTTCCTTCACTCCACGCCCATTTTCACCTCAATTCAATACTGCTTCTCCTCGTCCTGATACTTGCCCACAATGTCAAGTGTGCCAGAAATTTGGTCACACTGCTTTGACCTGCTACCATCGTCTTACCACTCCATATCCAGCACCTTCTTCCTCACCTCTTACAGCTAATAACACATATCTCTCTACTCCATCACCCAATACCACAACTTGGTATCTCGATACAACTGCTTCTCATCACTTCACTTCAGAGTTCAATAATCTCAACCTGAAGTCGACGCCATATCAGGGACCTGACCAAGTTTTCATCGAAGATGGCTCATCACTTCCAATTCATCATCTCGGTTCTGCACAAATATCGACCACATCTGGCAATTTTTTCTTGCATAATTTACTTCATGTTCCCTCAATATCTAGAAACCTTCTTTCTATACGTCAATTTTGTAGTGATAATAAAGTTTTCTTTGAATTTCACTCTGATTTGTTTCTTGTGAAGGATTCATGTTCCCGGGAAGTACTCCTTCAGGGTCACGTTGAAGATGGTCTCTATGCGTTTCAGTCTAGTGCAGTGACCTCCTCACCTCCTCATGCCTTTCTCGGTGTTAGAACTTCTGCTCAACTTTGGCAATCCAGACTGGGTCACCCTTCTCCACACACTACTTTTATCCTTCGCCATTTCAATCTCCCGTTTACAAGTTCTACTTCAATAAATAATTGTCTTGCTTGCTGCAACGCCAAGGCTCATGTTCTGCCTCACCCGCCCACCTCGTCACGCTCAACTCGCCCTTTTGAACTACTGTTCCTTGATGTTTGGGGCCCTGCCCCCGAGCCTTCCATGAATGGCATGCGCTATTATCTTTCTTTAGTTGATGATTATTCAAAATATGTCTGGTTTTTCCCTATGCAAATGAAATCTAATGTTACTCCTTTAGTGTTGGCTTTTCTTCTATATGTGAGTAATACTTTTAATACCACAATTGTCTCAGTTCAAACTGATTGGGGTGGCGAATTTCTTCCCCTTAAAAATATTTTTCAGTCTTGTGGCATAACTCATCGGGTCACATGTCCACACTCTCATCAACAAAATGGAAGTGTGGAACGTTGACACCGTTATATTGTTGAAACGAGACTATCTCTTTTATCTAATGCCTCGGTTCCTCACTCCTTTTGGGTCCAAGCATTTCAAACAACAAATTTTCTAATTAATTCTATGCCAACTCCGCTATTGCAAAATAGGTAACCCTTTGAGGTATTAATGGGCCGCATTCCTGATTATAAATTTTTAAAGTGTTTGAGTTTGCATGTTGGCCAAATCTAAGGCCTTTTAATCAACATAAACTAGATTATAGATCCAAGCCCTGTGTGTTCATGGGCTATAGCCCATATCACAAAGGGTACATTTGTCTTCATATTCCCACGGGCCGCAACTATATTTCTAGGGATGTTATTTTTTATGAGACCACTTTTTCCTTTGCCTTTAAGTCTGATCCCTCTCCCATGACCCAACATCAACTGCATTCGGTCTACCCCTTTCATAATCAGCCCAGCACCTTTTCCTTTCTTCTGTCTGATCAAATAAATTCCCCAAGGCCCACTTCTCTTATAACCCAGGCCATTTCCCCAATTAGGTCTCCCTCTAACCATAACTCCATCTTATTCTCTCTTACTCGTTCCTGTGCCGCTGCCTCGTCTCCTTTACTTTCCAGTACTTCTCACATCAACTCTCAATCTTCCTTATCTTCTGTTGCTGCCTCATCATCCTTGCCATATATTGCTTCCCAACTCGAGTTTGTTGACCTTCCCTCTTCCTCTCATGGCCAACTTCCTCTTTCTTCCACTCATCCCATGGTTACAAGGTCCAAAACTCATACTATGTGTCCTCGCCGTCGCAATGACGGGACAATCCCATGGCCTTCTAGTCAACCTTCTGGTTCCTTTACCACATCAATGATTCCCCGAAAATCTTCTTCCCTCTCTGTTCCCAAAGAATCAACTTCCTTTTCAGAAGCTTCCAAGCATGCTGAATGGCGCACTGCCACGGCTACCGAGTTTGATGCTCTTCTCCATAATCAAACTTGGGATCTTGTTCCTACCTCACTGACCTATAATCTCCTTGGGTCCAAGTGGGTTCTGAAGTCCAAATGCAGAGCTGATGGTTCCCTTGAGCGTGGCAAGGTGCGCCTCGTTGCTCAAGGGTTTCATTAGTAGCTTGGTTTGGACTATCATGAAGCCTATAGTCCGGTTGTGAAACCGGTCACCATTCGACTTTTGCTCTCCCTTGTTGTTACCGCAAATCTGTCATTGCATCAACTTGACATCCAGAACGCCTTTCTGCATGGTGACCTTGAGGAGGCTGTCTACATGAAGCAACCTCCCGGCTTTGTGAATCCAGATTTTTCGGCACATGTCTGTAAGTTGAAAACAGGCTTCTTAAGTGACAAGCTTCTTAATCTTGGTTTTACTTGTTCTACTTCATATTCATCTCTATTCATTATGCCTACTGCCTCAGATTGTTTGTATCTTCTGATATACGTTGATGATATATTAGTGACTGGTTCAAGTTCCACTCTCATTGCTGATTTTATTTCTTCCTTGAAGCAATATTTTCCTATTAAAGATTTAGGGTTTCTCAATTATTTTCTTGGTATTGAAGTGTCCCGCACTCAATCTAGCTTATGTCTATCACAATCTAAGTATATTGATGATCTGTTGATACGGACTCATATGCATGACTCTAAACCAGTAAATACGCCTATGTCTATTACTAAATTAACAGCCTTAGATGGACCTACTTTTGATGACCCTCATTGGTATAGAAGTGTTGTAGGAAATCTTCAATATCTAGCCTTTACTAGACCAGATATCTCATTTGCAGTTAACCATGTTTGCCAATATATGCATAGTCCTCGTCTTCCCCACTGGAAGGCAGTCAAGCGCATTCTTCGTTACTTGAATCAGATTGCAGACATAGTGACTAAACCTCTCTCAGCACCTCGGTTTGCACAGCATCGATCAAGCCTCACAATTGTTCCAGTGATGCTTGGCTCGTGGAGGGATATTAAGGCAGTCGAATTACTGAAAGACTTGCTACAACAACCTTCCAGAAGCAAGAAGAAGATTCAAAAAGATTTGGATTGTAACCAACTTAATGATGTGTCCCAATCATAAGGATTCTATTGTCTCTACTTTCTCTATATATTCATTATTGTATGCACTACTTTAGTGTGCAAGTGGTTAGAATATTTTTGTACTCTCTAAGAGGAACTTCTCTCATAAATATTATCAAACTTTTGGTGCTCATTATTCAATACCCTCTAATAACATAACGACATGTCATCATTGCAAAGAGAATAGAATAGAACCGGCTTCACCACATTAATCCCACAATACCCCTGTCGTGCGCTCTCTTTCTCCCATACCTCCCTCTTTCCTTCTCTACTCTCTTTCTCAAGCCTGAGAACCCATGGCATCAATATGAAGTCAATGAAGGAAGTGATTGATCCACAGAGCATCAGGGCCAGAGAAATCCCCAACAGAAGCGAAGCGAAACCCGTTGGCGAGATCTGCGTCACCAAAGAAGGCCACCGGGAGATTGGTGAAGACGATGTCGTCATCTCTGCCGGCTGAGAATTTTCAGAGAATGAAAATGGAGACAACGGGAATAGGAGGATGTTGTGGACCAGAGTGGAGAGCTCGAAGAAGATCCTAGATGCTGCTTGATTCTGCCTTCTTAGTTCTCATCATTCTTTTATCAGAAAATTCGACATTTTACTTCAAAATCTTAGAGCATTAGCATTGAATTGGTCATTCTATTCTTCAAATTTTGACTAATATGTAACTTTTTTATCTTTAGCTAATCATTCAAAACTTGAAGTCTACATTGGATTAGTCATCACACTCTCTATAATAATGACATATTATTATTTTTTATTATTTATATTTTTTAATTAATTTTTATTTTATTTTCATAATTTTCAATAACTTCCAACAAATTATATTCATTTTTATTTTCACAATCCAACAATCTATAATATAATAATCTCATGTGTATATAGATGGTAAAATTTCATATGAATAAAAATCTCATATCTATAATATAATAATCTAAAAAAATACTTTTAGACTTGCTATAGTGATTTTCATATTTGAAAAGAAGAATAGATTTACTGTAACTTATAATTTGGATGAAAACAATTTAACTAATTCAATGTGGAGTAAATATAAATGATATTTGTTAAATTTGAAGATGAAAAAATATTTGACTAATCTAATACTAATGCTTTTAAAGACCAAACCCAAATGAAAAAAAATTATAAGAGGAGTTCTATATAAACTTTAAAACCATAAAAACGCTTTTTTTTTTTTTTTTTTATCCTTAGAAAACGTGGCAAGTGGATAGACTCAGAAACTTTATCTACATGTGGAGAGTTGTTACGGGTAGCAGTTTGTTTGTTTCCCTGAAAATTCTTCCTACAAAATCTAGAAGAAAAAAACAGAGAGAGAAAAAACATGCGACGGTGGCAGTATATTTTGGTTGTGAATATGCTCGGATGACCAAGAGGTGTCGTTCAGCCTGAGAGAGAGAGAGAGAGAGAGAGAGAGAGAGAGAGATTGAATGGAATTAACGAGGTGAAGACGGTTCTATTTTAATTTCATTAAAATGATGATGTGTCGTTCGATTATTGGAGGGTGTAAATCCCTTTTGCAATTTGCACACCACAACCTATGTGAAGTTAAACTCTAATAGCATTGATATTGACTTCATAAAAAAATCTAACCAAATATAAAATATGATAAATTTTATCAAAAGAGAGCTATATTAGATTAACCAAAAAGATAAATGTGAAATTTTGAGTTACAGTAAATGTATAGATTTCTTCAAATTTAAAGGGCTACTGTTCACTTATCAAATCTATTTTTTATTCATTTTTAATCTTCAATAATCTATTTTATTCACGTTTAATCTCCTATTGTCTTTTAATAATATTGTAAGAATCAAATTAAATTATTAATTAATATATGATTAGTGTAATTATAATATATGAAAAAAAATATTATGATTTAAAAAATATTATTATATTATTATTTTGATGAATTCAATAACTAATTCAATGTGAAGTTATGGATAAAAAAGTTTTAGATATATGAAAAATATATATTTTTCATTAAAATTTAAAAATAAATTTGATGAATTCAATACTAATGCACTGAAGAAAGTTCTATCGAGAATACTCGCGCAATATCATGGGATAGCGGGTGTTTCTACACCTTTTATTTTTTACATACAAATCTTACAAGAAGTGATTGGTGTAAGTAGCCATTACAAGTACGTATATATATACATATACACGTAATATTAGATGTAATCTTAAAATATACAAATCACTTTCTTTATAAAAAAGTAAGATCTACTGTAAAAATTTGAGTTCTTTCATATGAGTGATCTACTAAGTCAAAGTGTGTCCCATATTTTATAGAAGAATTGTGCAGGATTTCCGTACCTTTTAACAATATAAATATTTTTACGACATACCAGCTAGCTTCTGAATTTCATGGGAATTTGGCGAGAGGCTAGAAATTAATGTGATTCGCATTTTGCATTTAATTCTCATTACCTAAAAGAAATTAATGTGATTCAAAATGCTTAGTTAACTACGCATTTTGCATTAAATACCTCGGCACCTAAAAGAAAACGAAGCATTTTCATTTGGACGGTACTACTCTGTCGTTCATTTAGAGTGAACCGTTTCATATTATTGTTAATTTAAATTTTTATTTTTATTTTTTTAAATTTTTTATTCATATCTTTTTAAATTTTAAGATATTTTAAAAAAATATTAACATATTAATAATTACTTTCTTAATTATAAAATATAAAAATATAAAATGTCAAATCGTAAACAAAGTAGCATTTTTTTTTTCATTTATATCAAAATCACTTTAACAAAAGCACCATGTGCCCAATCCCACGTGTTTTCTCTTAGGTCCAGCGATGAACTACCGAGATAAAATCACATACAAAAGTTGCACGTAGATCCGATTGATGCACTTTGCGAATGACTTTCTTTTCGGAGAAATGATATGCTTTCTTGGGAAGAAATAATGTTAGAAGTTTCAAAAATATAAATTTTAAATAAATATTTTGTAAAAGAAGTAAGTTCTCACTTAAAAATAATAATTTTTTTTATACTTTTTAATTAGAATCCATTTTTTTATAAAAATTTATACGAAGACACTACTAGAAAGTTACTTATTTGTAACTAATTATTTTTTATAAAAATGATTATTTTTTATTAAAATAAATCTATTTTCTTTACAAATAAATATTTTTATTATAAATAATTCATCATAAATAATATTTTTATTTTTTTAAAACTTGTATAAATTATTTGATCTGCTCATGTTGGGAATCACAAAAAAATTAAAAGATGGAGGTAAGAGGCAGGGCTCAAAGCCCTCTAATATAAGAGTACTTTCAATTACTTTTATATTATACAAAAAATATAAATTATTTAAAAAATTGCTCTTAATTAAAGTTTCATTCAATTATGTAAAATGAATTAGAAAATACAATTAACTATAGTAATCCGTTAGATGTAGCGGATACTTTTCATCTTGTAAAAACTTTTTTATTGTTGATATTTCATTTCTCCCTTATTTTCATTTACTTTGATTTTTATCATGTAAGTAAATTCTTTTTATTGTTAATCATTTAAAACATATATTTTTTTTAAAAAATATCTTGGAAATATTTTTAAACCAATTTTTTTATATTTGATTTTATTTTTAATTTTTATTTAGCTTATATATTTTTATTTTACTTTTATGATTGAATTATTTTATATTGTATATAAATATAAATTGTAAATATAAAAAAATATATGTATATTGTAAATTTATTAATAGAAATGAAATATTTGAAAGAATAAAAAAATATTTAAATGATATAAAAAAAATAAATTGATAGATGGTATAATCTAAAAAGTAATATTTAAAATAAAAAAACTAAAATTTGATAATATATTTTAGAGTAATATTACATATAATCGTGAAATGTATAAATGTCGTGCAGTCATTTTGAAAATGAGTAAAGTTCATTCATAAAAAATTAATTTCTTTTCGTATAAGTCTCATATTTATTAATTTTTTTTAAAATAATTATAAAATATTTGTAATTATAAATATTATTTTTCTTTTTAGAGATCGGAACAAAAATCTGGTCTAAGCTCCCAATCATTTCACCAGCTGGCCTTCGAACCGACAACCAGACTCAGGTTCGCTCTAATTAATATCGCTTTAATAAAACAGAAAAACCTGCCGGTTCCTCATCCTCTCCTATACAATGGGAACTCGTCTGTCGGCCGTCGGGCATCGGACTGTTCAGGTCCTTTGACTTGAAGATTAGAGTCTAAAACCCTATACCGACTCCGTACCAAAACCAAATTAAAGCCAGGCCATCCTCTGAGCATGTGTCTTTTTCCTTGTTCTATTTATATGGCCTTTCTATTGTAATCTTTTTCTCCCCATTAACCTTTTTTCTCTCCAATTCATCATCTTCTTCTGTTTTCATTCCGGTCTTCTTTTCGTTTTGCACTTTACCTTTTCTCTTTGCTAGAAATCTTCATCTTCTTGCTGTTATTTCGTTCTTGATCAAGTCCCATGGCGGTTTTACCTTCAAGCTCGTCTAGCTTGGAATTGACCATATCTATGCCTGGCTTCACTTCAACGCAGTCTCTTGCTTCATCTGGTAAGGAACTAAGTTTTTGCCTTATCGACCATCTCTCTCTCTCTTCTTTGTTTGGAAAAGGTTTTTTGATATTTTTGTTGCCTTTAAAATTGACACAATCTTCCTCTGGTTGTGGTTTCTCTACCATTAATCGCGTAAAAGTTGTCTACTTTCTTCTTCAATAATTCATATTTAATTTGATTTTAATACATGACCTTCTACCTGGCTAATAACATGAATTTTTTTGCCTCCATATTTGTTGGCCCACAAAGAGTTTTATTTATTTATTTATTTATATATATATTTATATATATTTTTTGAGTGGAGAGGGGAGTTTAGAGGTCTGGAGTTATGCAAATGGTTTACAGTATATATAATATGGTTGATTTTATGGTATTTTTGTTTTTTTTTTAAAAAAATTGTTGAAACAAAATCATAATACCGTTAAAAAATGAAGAGGGTTGTGCAGTGAGGGACTTGGACATAAACCAAGTACCATCAGGAGGAGCATATCTAGAAGAAGAATGGCTGACATTGAATATGGAAGATGATGATCAAGATCAAAGTAGCAACGGAGGCCCTCCCCAAAAAAAACTCCGTCTCACCAACGAACAGTCCCGCCTCCTTGAAGAAAGCTTCAGACAAAACCATACTTTAAACCCGGTAAACCTGATCATCTCTCACTCTCTCTTTATATGATTTATCTCTCTATATTTCAGTCTCCCCCGGCCAGGCCCCAATCCATTTGATCTTCTTTGGTAAATACCAAGCAAAAGGAATAAATGCATGGGTGCAACACCAGAACTTTCCTTAAATTTTTGTTGTTTTCGTTTTGTCGTTATCGACCAAGTCTGTTGGTGGTGTTTAATCCTTTTGGAATTTTCCTGGTGCAGAAGCAGAAAGAGGGTTTGGCTATGCAGTTGAAGCTGAGGCCACGTCAAGTTGAGGTGTGGTTTCAGAATCGTAGGGCCAGGTATTGTACCTTAAATATGCTAAGGTAGATATTCAATGTTGTGCTTCTCTCGTTGGTGGTTGGTTACAGATAATCTGAATCTGATTCGAACCCCTATCTATAAATTCATCATGTACTCTCTATATATAAAGTAGAAAGCGATCGGCCCTTTAGAGGATAAGATTTTCTCCAAAAACAATGATACGGTACTAATTGTATCATGTTTGATTATTCTAAGGTTGATTTGGTCATTTAACTTGGACATTTTATATACTACCGCGTATGTACTTTTCAGTATCGAGGTGAATAATCTCTACAGAAAAATATTAGATACGGTAACAAAGTGGATAAAAATTATGTACTTTTATTAAATAAATAAATAAATAAATAAAATTATTTTTTTAATCATGTTAATGTTTGTGTATATATTATAATATTATTATATCTAGCAGTTTTGTAGAGTTTTTTTTTTCCTTCAAATATGCCTACGTGGCTGCAAGGAAAGAATAAGTAGTTTTGCTGATTTGTTTATTTTTAGATATGAGATGAGTTAAAATTAAAATTAAAAAAATTAAATAAAATATTATTAAAATATATTTTTTTAATATTATTTTTATTTTAAAATTTAAAAAATTTAAATTATTTATTTTATTTTATGTAGAGATTTAAAAAAATTATAATAATAAAATGAGATAAGATGAGATTAGATGAAATATTTATTAAAAAAAAATTGAGAATATAATAAACAAAACAAAACATAAAATTTTCATCTCATCTCATCATTACACATTTTTTAAATCTCCATACAAAATATAATAAAAAATTCAACTTTTTCAAATCTCAATACATCTTTTTAAAATTTTAAAATAATAATAATATTAAAACATAATATTTTAAATTTTAAAATAAATCATAAAATTTTCATATCATCTCTTAAACCTGTCCTAAATCGATCAGGAGATAATACTGAAAATCGTACAAGCTTTTGGAGAACTACAGCTTGGTGGGTTAATTTGAATAATAATAATAATAATAATAATAAACCTGCCAGTTTAATTCCATAGAAAAGCTAGCTAGGACATGACAATTAGCTGAGCAAAATTATGAGCAACTAATGATGTGGTTGTGTCATGAGCTCAGCTTTGTGCACGCAACATAATGATATTGGTTGTCTAAAGTGTAACGTCGACAGCGATAGCTGCATGATATTTATTGTGAGGATCAGGGCACAGATCAGGTCCATGAAGCTAGCTAGCTAGCATGCGTTCTTTCTCCTCGTGTGCTAAATATCAATGCAACTTTGACTCATTATATATGTACTTTCGAGTGGCCATGCATGCAATCAACAGCTAGCAACTGATCTTTTCCTTAAACTTTGCAGAAATAATTAAATACGTTGTGTCTTCTACTAATTTGTAATTATCTTTATTTTGTTGTTAATTAACAACATGATGATGCATTTTCTTCCTTTAATTTGGTCCTTCTCCCCGGTGGTCGAGCTAGTTAGCTCATGGGATCATGTAGCTATATATAACGATGTTACTGTAATAACTGACATTTGACACAGGAGCAAGCTGAAGCAGACAGAGATGGAATGCGAGTATTTGAAGAGATGGTTTGGATCACTGACCGAACAAAACCGAAGACTCCATAGAGAGGTGGAGGAGCTACGGGCATTGAAAGTTGGCCCGCCCACCGTCATCTCCCCCCACATGAGTTCGAAGCCCCTCCTAGCATCCACTCTCACCATGTGTCCCCGTTGTGAGCGTGTGACCACCACCTCCATGATCAACAAGAGTCCCACCAAGAACGTCATCATGGCCACCAGTACCTCCGCCCCCACGTTGTCCACTAAAGTGGTACTGGTGCCACCTATTCAACCTCGACATTAATCTTCGGCAGGTTGTTAATTAGGAAGGCACAACTATTAATTATATCCTAGCTATCATAATTAATTAATGACCCACTTAAGATGATATAGAATTCTAACAGATTTAACATATGTTCATAGAAAAAAAAATGTCATTCAGTGATTAATTAACTAGATTATTCGGATGATGTTGTTTATTAGTATCAATTAATCTATGTAGATACTTAATTCTAGATCCTCGTGGCTTTTTTTTTTCTATTACATTAATTAGTGAATGTTGCATGTAATATAATATATTTTTCTGTAGCTTTATCGGGATTATGTCCAGCTCTTCCACCACTTTTTTAAAACATTCTGTTTCTTTCATTAATTATTGGAAATAGCTTTGGTCTTTTGTCTACCTACCCTATTAATATATATATATATATATATATATATATATATATATATATATAAACGAAATTTAAAACTTTCAACTGCCACAAGATAGTCAAACTCATTGCAAATATTCTTTAGTGATGGAATTATCTTATCTTGACCTTAAAAAGGGAAACTATGGATTTTTTTTAAAAAAGAAATAGACAAGCCAATTTTGGACTAAATTTAATCATCCCAAGGCCACATTGCTAGGTGGCACATTTGAAGTGACCAGATATTGTTTAAGTAGTTTTTTTTTTTTTAAATAAGAAAGTAGTTGATATATAGTTGAACTAATCTTTCTTCCTGCTTTGTCCTCTCCTCTCTAAAGGGTGAGGTTCTCTGCTTTGTCTTTTGACAAAGCTGGTGTCTCTTAGGCCTTGAGTCTTTAGAGATTGGCACAATGATAGAAGATATCATGCGACGTTGGGAACAAGTAAAGTTGACTGAAGAAGAATAAGAGGAGATCATCCTCTCAGATGATGTAGATTTATCAGCAAATGTCAAAGGGAAACATTGTCTCCTTGCAATGATATTTAATGATAGAACTGGAAATAGGGAAGCCTTTAAATCGACCATAAAGTATGGAACACAGAGGGCTGGACTACTTTCAAGGAATTCGGGTCAAACAAATTCCCCTTGGAGTTTCAGCTATATTCAGATAAGAAAAAGGTGATGCAAGGGAGGCCATGGTCCTTTGATCAACACTTGATCTGCATGAATGAGTCTGATGGTGTTTTATCTCCCTCAGAGGTGCAGTTTCAATTTGAGCCTGTTTGGATTCAGATACACAATCTTTCTTTTGCTGGGATGAATAAGGATGTTGGTAACTTAATTGCCTCTAGTCTGAGGAAAGTTCTTGAGGTTGAAGTTGATACAGAGGGGTTTGGATGGGGCAGTTTCTTAAGAACTAAAGTTGAAGTTAACATTACTAAGCCTCTTCCAAGAGGTCGTTTTCTTAAGATTGGTGATAAACAATATTGGCTTTCGTTTAAGTATGTGCGACTTCCAATTCTTTGTTTTAAATACGGCCTCTTGATGCATGGGAGAGGAAGTTGTTTGGAGTTCTCACAAGATTCTTAGGCAAAGGAGGAATATGGGCAGTGGTTATGTGCAATGTCCTCTTTTTCTAAAGGGGCTTTTCTGAAGAAATATGGTGGTTCCATTGAGCATGTTCACCATGGCACATACTGGAGATGGAACCTTGAGGTGGAGGGTGACAGCAGTTCCAGATTTGGGACTTTGCATCACCAACGGAAAAAAGAAACATATCAAGGATAATTCAACAAGTTTTATGGGTGTAACTCCAAATCGAGATATAGGTGTTTCTATTAAGGAAGGACAGGTGAATTCGGTTGACTGTAGCCTTTTTGTTAACAAAGATCCCGTGATTTTCTCCTCTACTTGATACTCAGCTAAAAACCAGGGAAGCCTTCCCAAAGCACCTGCACCCGTTCCTAATCTGGTAAGTCTTTTGACCAATATCTCCTTCTACTATGGGTGAGGATATGGTGATATATGAAGATTTCCCTATTAAGGATCTCCTAAATCCAAACAACTATGGTTATCCAATCGATGTGGACCTCGAGAATAAGAATGCAACTCCTAACAAACCTGTGAGAGGTAGCTCTTGGAAAAGAAAGGCTAGAGAGCAATCTATTGCCCTCACAGATGTGACAAACAAAATTAGTGACTCTTCCCTTGTAACTCATGCTAAGAGAACTGCTAAGAAGGTGGTAAGTCTACGTACTAATAATGCAAACAAGAAACTTAAACATAAGCTCAACCCTGATACAAGCAAAACTCAGGCAAGTTTGGTGGAGGTTGCTATGCAGCCCCATCAACTCTAATGAATGGCTTGAGTTGGAACTGTCGAGGGCTTGAGAGCCTTCGAACAGTTTAGGAACTTCACCACTTGGTAAAATCTAAGCATCCCAACTTGGTTTTTCTCCTAGAAACCAAGTGTAGCCATTATTACAGAATGAAAAAGTTAAGAGTTAAACTGGGTTTTGACAATTGTTTTTGTGTGGCACGTAGAGGTAGGAGTGGGGGATTGACATTATTATAGAACTCTCCTGTAGAAGTTGAAGTGTTAAGTTACACTAATTGGCACATTTATGCAATGATAAAACTCCCTTCAGAAGTTTTACAATGGCAGATCATTGGATTTTAGGGACACCCCATAACATCAAAAGACATGAGAGCTGGAACTTGTTAAAAGTTTTAAAACCTGATGGCAATATCCCTGGGCTTTGTTTTGGAGACTTTAATGATATTACCCATCAAAGGGAGAAATATGGGGCTTCTCACAGGCCTTACCGATAGATGGTTAATTCTAGGGAAGCACTAGCTTTTTGTGGTCTCTATGATCTGGGCTTCAATGGTGACAGGTTCACATGGACAAATAATAGGGAAGGGAGTCAGTTTACCAAGGAAAGACTAGACATGGCTTGCGGTAATACTTCCTGGATTAACAATTTTGACAATCACTCAGTGTCACCCTTAGCTAGTACTCGATCAAACCACAGACCTATTTTAGTTCAGACTAAGGTGCAGGTTCCTGTGCATAAAAAAGAGAGGATTTTCAGGTTTGAATTTGCTTGGAGCAAGTAGGAGGATTGTGAAGGTCTCATTAAAAGTGCCTGGGAATCTTCAGCTAGTAAATCAGGTTTTTTACAAAGGACCCTGCAAGGTCTTAAGTTTTGTCAAGATGAACTAAAGTCGTCGAGCAGGAACAAGCATAGGAATCAAGGGAAGATACTTAAAGAAAAAACTGAGCAACTTAACTATTTGAAAGAAACAAATGAAGGCAACCTACATGAAGAAATCAAGAGAGTGTAGCAAGAGATTAATTCCATTATGAATGCTGAAAACTTAAAGTGGCAGGCAAAAGGCAAAACAAGCTTGGCTGAAGGATGGAGATTGAAATACCAAGTATTTTCACAAGTGTGCAAGCCAAAGAAAGAACACCAATACAATCAGTAGGATCCAATCAAGTTCAGGCCAAGTAACAAAGGAACCTTAGGTAATCTGCCATGTGTTTCAAATGTTCTTTGAAGACTTGTTTTCAACCTCTCATCTAGTTGGTATTGAGGAATGTCTAGCATCAATGAATCACGTTGTCATAGAGGATATGAATTCTACTCTTTCAGGAGCTTTCACAGCTGTAGAGATCAAGGAGACCATCTTCAGCATGAACCTTTTAGGCTCACCTGGGCCTGATGGCTTCCTAGCAATGTTTTTTCAACAATATTGGGACACAGTTGAACCTCGTGTGTGTGAGGCAGCATTAGAGGTGCTAAATGGGGTAAGTGGGATGAGAAACTAAATGAAACATTTATAGCTCTCATTCCTAAGAAGTTGACTCCATCTCAAGTCACTGATTTCAGGCCTCTTAGTTTATGCAATGTTTTCTACAAAATCATTGCAGAAACTTTGGCAAATAGGCTGAAAAGAATCTTACCTGATATTATATCCTCTACCCAAACTGCTTTTGTTCCAGGAAGACTTATAACTGATAATGTAATTGTGGCATTCGAATCCTTACACTGCATGAAGACTAGACTAAAAGGAAGGGATGGTTTTATGGCTTTGAAACTTGACATGAGCAAAGCTTATGATAGGATAAAGTGACAATTCCTAAAATCTGTTATGAAGAAAATGGGGTTTTCAGCATCTTGGATTAAGCTTATTATGAATTGTGTCACCTCAGTTACTTATTCTCTCATTATTAATGGGGTGCCACAATCTTTCTCCTATCCAACCCGATGTATTAGGCAAGGGGATCCACTTTCCCCTTACCTTTTCATTTTGTGTACTGAAGCTCTAAGCTGTCTCCTCAACAAAGTTGAAAATATTGGTCTCATTACAGGTTTACCAATTAGAACAAATCATTTGCACATTAATCACTTGTTTTTTGCAGATGATTCTTTACTGTTCTGTAAGGCAAACTCAATTAAATGGAGTCAGCTTTATCTTCTGCTGGATACCTATGAGAGAGCATCAGGGCAAAGACTAAACAAGAAAAGACATCCATATTTTTCAGCAAGAACACTAGAGAAGAAACAAGGGAGATTGTCACAAGCATTGTTGGAATTGAAGGGACTAATTCATATGAAAAATACTTGAGTTTACCAGCTCTAATGGGTAGATCAAGGTCTCATTCTTTCAAATGAATTCTGGACAAAATGCAAGCTATGCTTAGCAGTCGGAAGACTAAACTACTTTCATAAGCAGAGAAGGAGATATTACTTAAAGTAGTATTCCAATCTATCCCAACATATAGTATGGGAATTTTCAAGTTGCCTAAACAATTGCTCCATGAACTTAACAAGTTAATCAGGTCCTTTTGGTGGGGTTAGCAGGCTTAAGAACACAAAACACATTGGGTAGCATGGAAACAGATGAGCAAGTCCAAGAAATTAGGAGGATTGGGTCTGAGGGATTTTGAGAACTTTAATTGTGCTCTTCTAGCTAATCAATGCTGGAGACTCATCTCCTCCCCAGATTCTCTTGCTGCTAGGGTCTTAAAAGATAAATATTTCAAAAGATGATCTTTTTTAACAACAAATATTGGTAACAAGTCTTCTTTCCTTTGGTAGAGTTTTGTTTCTGCTAAACCTTTGCTTGAGGTGGGCTTAATTTGGCGTATTGGTGATGGAGAATCTGTGGAGATATGGAATGACAAGTGGACTCCCCAACAATCCACCTTCAAGCCTCAAAGTACAATCAGATTCTTGCTAGTAGATACAACAGTTGCTATGCTCATTGATAGGAACAACCACCAGTGGAATCAATCGCTGCTTGAAACTATTTTAAATAGGGAAGAAGCTGCTATAATCAAGAGGATTCCCCTCAGCCCTTACTCTAAACTAGATAGGATGATCTGGAGATGTACTACCTCGGGTGCATTTACTATTAAAAGTGCTTACCATCTAAAGTTAGAGGTGGATAATTAGAAATTGGGCCAATCTTCTGAGCTTATAAGGGAGGATATTCCTTGGACTAAGCTGTGGCAATTAAAGATTCCTAATGCTGCTAAAAAATTCTTGTGGAGGACCTGCCTAGATGCTCCTCCTTTTAAAGCAAAACTATACCAGAGAAGGGCTATAGGAGATGATTCTTGCCCAATTTGCAAGTTACACCCAAAGACAATTGAACATGCCCTTTAGGATTGCTCATATGCTCAGTATGTTTGGGTTAAAGTGTGAGGAAGATTCAAAAATTCAGTTTGCACTTTCAATCTTTTAGATATCGGGTGGAAGTGTTATTCGGGACTCTGGAGGCTGAGGAGATGATGGAATTTGCTATCACAGCATGGAGGATCTAGAAAAGAATGAATGAGCTTGTTTTCAAGAATGCCTTCCAACATCCTAATTATCTTATCCAACAAGTCAAGCTCCTGATTGAGGATATCATCCAGCTTCAACAACCTGCCAATAAATCCTCAACTGCTTTGAATGTACTCTCTCAATGGGAAGCTCCTCCTCGAGGTAAACTGAAGCTAAACTGGGATGCTACTCTTGACAAGATCAACTGCAAGGTGGGGGTTGGGGCTATAATCCGAGATTGGGAGGGAAAGGTGAAGGCTACTTTGAGAAGAATCATGATCTCTTCCCTGACCCTTTGCTTGCAGAAGCTTTTGCATCCAGTGTTTTAAATTTCGTACCGTACTGGTTGGTACGGCCGAAATTTTTCGTTTCGGCCGTCCGGCCGGTACAGGTATTATATCTGTTCCGTACTGATTAAAATACCGGTCGTACCGGCCGGTACCGGCCATTTCGAACTAAATTTCGGCCGGTACCGGCCGATATTTCAACCTGTATGGTTTTTTTTTTTTTTCGTTTTTTCAAACTACAAACTTATTTTTTAACCCCTAATTTAGACTAGACTATTTATAATTTATATATATATGTATTTATATATAATTTATTTATATATAGACTATTATTTTGAAATATAATTTATATATATTTATATATATAATTTATTTATATATCGACTATCCCGAAACGCTATCCCGAAACGGTACCGGTACCGAAATATTTTATTCCAGTGCTTTGACCGGTACGACGTCTGGTACGGTATTCAAAACATTGTTTGCATCTCTACAAACCTCCATTTTCTGCAAGTCACTAGGTTGGCAGGAACTTATCATGGAAGGTGACTCCTTACAAGTTGTTAACTGCCTACAAGCTAGCACAGACACTGACTCATATGTTGGAGTACTGATAAGGGATACTAAGTCTACCTTAAATTCCTTTAGACCATGGACTGTGAGGCATACTGTGAGAGCAAGTAATATTGTAGCTCATGCCTTAAGTCGAGATGCTCTAAGTATTAGTGATAGTATCTTTTCTGTAGATGCTATTCCTTAATGTATCCAAACTTTGATTTAAGCTTATTTGAATAAAGGATACTTTTCTCTTAAAAAAAAAAAAGTAGTTGATATATGAAATTATCAAAAAAGTTTCACATTAATTAATGTGATTGAGGATGACAATTAAACTTTGAAAGAAGCTCTATCACTAACATTGTGCATACATGTATACATACGTACATATATGATATATATATATATATATATACATACTTTTTTTTTTTTTTTTGGTTTACAAATGGCAGGGGGCCTGGTATTCCCGGAGATCAAGGATGAAAAAAGTAATCAAGATAAAGCATATATAATTGCAGAGGGGTTTGGAATCTTTGGGGAGAGGATAGGGCTTAATTATTTTGCTGTAGTGAGAAACTATTGTTAGAGAAATTGAGAAATTTTTCTTTATCATGATTAGGAATTTGGACTTGCTGATCTACATACACGTACGTACGTACAATACTACTATAGTCTACACTATTATTACCTATATATATATATATTTTATTCCTAGGAGACAAAACAGATCTTCTTGATCATTGAAATTAATATTCAATTGGTTAAACTTGTTTTTGAATTTATTGGGCTTCTTGGTACATTTATCAAGAAAATGCTCAGATTTGCAACAATAAAACATTTTCCTTTTGAAGGGGTTTGAAAACTCTTTTTCTTACTAAAAGGTTTTTTGTTAATAAAATGTTTTTTTTTTTTTGGTAAAAATATTACAGTTTTTACGCCTTTTTTTCCCGTGAGGTTTGAAAAATTTACTAAAATATTTTTGTTTTTGTCTAGATGGAGCAATAAGAGAAATGCCAAATTGTTCATAAAAATTTTCCATTTCATATGTGGCTTTCTTACAATTCTTCATCTGTTGACGAACCATTATTTGATCATTACACATACTAATACCAAATTTCTTAATTGTACTAATGATAACACCATAAGTGTAATCATCATAATTAAGGAGTCCTGAGATATCAGTAAATTCATCCTTAACTTTGTGAGCAAATAAATGAAATAAACCATCAATAAATTTTTCTTTCCAGTAAAGCTTATGATCACTATCATCTCTAAGCATTAGTCTAGACACGAAAACATCTTGATACCATCTATAATCAGACATTTGACAGCATATCAAATTATTCAAATAATCACTAATACGGTTAGAAATCAATACAAGAAATAAGACATTTTGAGGCGATCTTTTTTCTGTTGGAAATAAAATCGCAGCAAAAAGCCTTTATTTGTAGCGATTTTTTACATCGTCGCAGTCGTTTTACATCAACTTGGAAAATGGTCTTTTGTGGCGATTTTATTACTTTTTGTGATTGCCAAATTCGCCGCAAATAATAAACTAGTCTTTTGCAGCGATTTTTTTTGTTTTGCAATAGAACATGAACTCGTTGCAATATTAAAAAACACGTTGCCACGATTTGTTGTTCGATGGAATCACGAAAGTGGCCTTTTGCAGCGATTTTTTAACTTTAAAAATCACTGAAAAGAGTATAAGACTGTCATTCTCTTTGTTTATGGTGACATTAAATCGTCATAAAATGTATTCTATAAGAAATCAAGCATTTTTCAGCAATTTTAAAATCGTTGCAAAAAAAATTGCCACAAATAGAACTTATTTGCAGCGATTCCCAAGTCGCCACTGAATTATAGAGCAAATTTGGGAATTGAATTTAGTCTTTACTTTTTGCAGCGACTTTTAACCTTTTGCAACATTTTTGTCGCCGCAACTTTTGGCTGTAGCGGCATTTTATTTCCATTGATTAGAAAATCGCCTCAAATAGTATATATTGTGGTGAGAGTTGTCGCCATAAAAGTATATTTGGTCACTTAATGCTTATTCACGGTGAATAAAAAGCACTGAAAAAGCTAATAAAATTTAAAACTCGCGCGTTACGTTTTTCCCCCATTTCTTTCCCTCCAGCCGCTCTCCCCTCCCCCCATATCTCTCCCCGATCCCTCTTCTCCCTCAAGCCTCCGCCGCGCACAACCCGTTGCCAACAACCCCACCACGCCATCGCCACCTCACCTCAACGACCACCCGCTCCTTCTCCCACAGTCCCCACGATGATCTCTTTCTGGCCTCCTCTCTCTCTCTCTCTTGGATTTCTCTATATTACCGCCGTAGGGGCGCCGTTCACCCCCACCCACACCTCGACGCCATTGCCAGTCCAGCAGCCTGAGGCCCTCCCTCTCTCCCTTGCTTTGTTCGCAACCCACGACCTCGACTCGGTTTACTACTCTGCTACGCCCTTGTGAGTTTCACTTCTTCTTGTAGTATGTCAAGGTCGCTCAGGTATGGAAGAATTTAAGAAATGTTTCTTTACTTGTATTTGTCACAAATTTTTAAAGCATATTTTCAAAAAAACAATGGTGATTGGAGGAAAAAAAAAATTATGGGTGGGCTTGTATTCGTGGTTTCAATTTCTTGGAAAGGATGTGAAAGTTAGGACCTCTTGAAAAAGTAACAAAACTTTAATTCCTGTCTAGTGGATTGAATAAATCTAGCTCATTTATAACAAACGCACAATTTATTAAAAAGATTGAAGTGTTGAGTTATACATTGAGCGTAGATGCTCCAACGTAGAAGAGGTTGAAGGTTATCAAAGTGTATTTTGTTTGTGTATTTCTTTTGTTATAGCATATAGGCTTTATTTATGTATGAAATTGGCATCGAGTGTTACGGCTTCAACATGCGCATCTCTATCTTCATTTGTATTTCTATTCTTACAAAGCTAAAAAGTTAGCTTTATGCTTCTTATCTTTTCTTTTAGTATTTTTGAGTCTTGGATGATAAGAGTGAGTACCAATCAAGGTAGTTATTGTTCTTTTGTTTGGTGTATATGTTACTGGCTAATCATCCTTTGTTTCTTTCTTTCCATTCATTCGAAAACAAACCTATTAGTGTGTAATTTGTCTTGTAAAATGATTACCAGAAATCTTTTTTCATACAAGGTGCTAATTAAGTTTCTACAGAGGTGGAAATTACATGCATAAATCACCCAACAATTAAAGAATGACTGAGATGCCTTGGTCATAGATACACTTTGTTAAAGATGTCTAGTGCCACAAAGGCGTCTAAAATGATTTTTAGTTTTTGTTCATTTTTATTATATCCATGGTTTCTTTTGAGAAGCAATTGCTCTTCAAAGGAACTTGTTCCAATGAATGAGAAATAATATGTTTGGTACATTATTTATTCTAATTATTTCTTTGATGTAGATTGCAAATATTACATTTTCTGAACGAAATATGCATCCAAGATTCTTTCCAAGTCATGAGTTTGTCTTGCTAGTATTTTTCTAGTCTGGCCACCATGCTTGCACATTATGTTTTCTTGTATGATCATTACGTTTTCTTGTATTCTCACTTGAATTAGGCTCTTCTCAGATTTTTCAAACATTAGTTGCTCTTTCTAGGCTTTTTTTTCTGCATCTTTTCCTCATTGAGGTAGGTAAGTCTATGACCATTTAAACAGCCAGCAGACCTCAGTACCCGAAACTGTGTAGGTTGTATTAGAAACATGATCTTTCATCTCGCTAGGCCAGACATTTTTTTTGTAACATGCAGAAAGCTTGTTAAAATTAACCATGCACATGACGATCTCATGACTTATAAAGTGTTAAACTCATGATCATCATATATAGTTTATTCTTTTCTCAAGCATGACCAAGTGTCATCCTCATGACCATTTTTATTCTTATTACAAGATCATTAATAATATTGTATTTCATATTCTTTAATTGATTCTACAAAATGAAGTGCATGCATCCTTTGGTACAACGTAAACGATAAACGATTTTAGTAATATAAGACTATTTGTATCTTGAGGATGAAATTACTATAATTCTGTTATTTGTTAAGTGGGGGGGGAATGTGAAGATAATTGAACCAACAATTTAGTATTTTTTCAACAAGTCATGAGCACAATCTTATAAAGAAAGACCTCAAAGTTAGGCTATCTATCAAGTTCATGAGAGCTTTATTACACTTGGTAGGATTCTTGATACCCATTATGGAGTCTTTACACTTTGTTCTAACCATTGGCAATTTATATCAAATACCATTCTGCCTATTGGCACTACTTTCTCTGGTACTCTCAATTGTCCGTGCAGAAGGAAGCTGTGCTTGTGTCATCTCTGATGCGGTAGTGCAATACCCTACTTTGCTTCTCTCTTCTACCCACATCTGATCAAAGTTGCATATGGCCAAGTGTTCAGTGTAGGTTGTATCACAATAAGATGTAGTTTTCAATTTCCTGAGACATGTAGTTTTCAATTTCCTATTCCAATAATATAGATCTGATCCTTTTAACTACATTTAAAAGGCATGTAAACTACTTAAGTTTTTGATGTTTTGTCCTTTAGTACTTGGATATGATGCAAGCTTGGATTAGTATAGTTTGAGTGATGTATCTTGTAGCTTCTGATATGTTTATCAACTGGCAGGAGTGCCTCTTTTATTTGTTCCATTTGGGCAAGGCCCTTTCAATTCCATGAGAGAAGTTTCATTCTTGATTTGGTGGCAGTTTAAGCCTTGCCACATTGGCCTCAACTTCATAAGAGAAACGTTTCATAGTAGGGGTATGAGACAAATTACCCGAGTGGTGGTCATCCACCTTTTGATATGGAGAGATACGAGGTTTCTTTGCATGCCGGTTGAATGCCTCGTTCCTTTTGCGCTTTGTTATCTGAAGATATTTTGCAATTGGTAGTTCTTCTTCTTCTAATTGTGCGTTTCTTTCCATTTATCTTGCATTCCATTTTGCTAGGGTTTTTGTAACCTCTTCTCCAGGATAATTCGACTCTCCTTGCCTGTAGCACCCATCTTCCCATGGTTAGAAATAAAGTTACTTTTAAAAATTCTTGGGGAAGCCGAAGTGTTATTACTAAAGTTGACTTAAAAATATTTAATTTTCTTACCGAAACACCAAGTACAAATATTCTTTATAATAAATAAAGTCGTTTTGTATTAAAATATTAAAATCATAAGTAAAGGAGTGCGTGGAAGAATTTATTAAAATTTTTTAAAGTTCATAACATAAAAATCATAATTTAAAATCTCTATATATGATCTAGGTCACTGTCACGCCTCCATAGACTAAGTTTTGTCCTATAGCTCTACTTTCATAAATATTCTGACTTGGGGTGGTTTAAAAATATAAAAATAAACTAAAATAAGTCGATTACTCAATAAAAAATTCATCATAACGTAAATATACTTAACATAAGGTTTTTCATAAAAGATTTTATGCCGAGAACTTAACATCATTATTTTTCATACGTATGCTATGACATGCATAACTTGAATTATCTTACTTATCTAACTTATCATATTTATCTTACTGGCCCATACACTTAACCTTTTGTACAAGGTCATGCACCAGCCTCACATCCCATGGCCGCAAGCGGGGCCACCAATAGTATTCTAGTATACTATGGTGAACCACGCTTAGTTACGTGGCTTGCACACCCACTCATAAATCCGCATTGGTACTATGCATCTGAATGGTCATCAGATTTATCTTACACTTGATCTTATTAAAGCTTACGTGTCTTATGCAACGTGAGATGCGGGAAATGCATAATACATACATAATTATAATATGTAAAATGAAATATGATAAATAACGTGTTTACAAATATCATGACATGCATAGTACATAAAACTAGCTTTCAAAGAACTGGCTTTAATAATATATATATATATATATATATATTTAACTAGTTAATGTATGTTAATCTTAATTTATGATCAAGCTACTTATCTTGTAGTGTTGCTTTCTAAAATTTTTGACACAAAATCGATCACAATGCTGGACTGGGTATCTTTGGTTCGATCGCTGCACTTATAAAGGTTTATGATTTTTTTCAAATAACACACGGAAGGAAGATATTGAGAGAGGGTGCTGATGAGTTCGAGCTCGAGTTGGACTCAGTTGTGATCATTCAAGAAGTGAGTTTGAATTTAAAAACATTATCTAGTAGTTCATTCAATGTAAGATTGACAGTGACTGAGATTGCATAGGAGAGTTCAATCAGTGATGATTTTAAATTGAGATAAATTTCTAATGGCTGATCTTTAAATTCTAAAAAGAGTCTAACTCATTCAATTAATAATAAATGAGATTTAACCTAGTTATTGAATCTAATTAAAACTCCAAATTAACCTCAATAATTTATCGCTCGTGAGCTTATCTAATATGGCCCATTAAATATAATTTAGATCCAATAAAAATTATTAATATCTCAACCTTAGAATTATTAAACCGGGTCGTTACATTGCCCCTCTTGAGGAAATCTCTTTTCTTTCTCAGACTTAGATTGTGTTTCCAAGGATGGGGTTGGGGAAATTTTTTGTGATTTGATTTCAATTGTGTTTTCGAAGGCTAGGCTATTATTTGCTGAAATGGCGTTTTCTTTTGGGTTGGGCCTTATTGCAAGGCATGTATTTCCTAATGGGTCGACTAAGAGCGAGATGGAGTGATTTTTTGGTACATTTTCTGTTGGGCTTGGAATGTGATTGAATTGGACTATGATTTGCTTGTACAAGTTAATCTCAGATGTGTTGTTCTGTTCATGCAAAGGCCTGTTTTCAGCTAGGGTAGGTGACGAATGGATGGGCATTATAAGTGAGGCTGAGGTTACTTTCTTGCGCCATGGATTTAAATGAGAGGGGCGTATTACCCACCGTTGGATCGACAAAAGTTTTTTGGAGGAACTGGATGTTCTTGGCCAAAGTGATGGGGAGACTGGATTGTACAAATTGAGGCTGAGATGATTTTATCCAGACTGAGGAGATGAAATGACTGGCGCTGCCATCTTTGATTATTCTCTCTCCTTTGTCTACTGACTTCGGAAGCTTCCATGTGTCCCAAGAATCTTCCCTGTAATTCCATTAATGTTCATGCAATCTTGATGATCATGAAGGAGTTGCACCCGTGGGTCGAACTACGTACAATTTTCTTCTATGTTGTTGCTAATGGTTGTAGAACCTTCTTTTTCTGAATATGATTTCCCTTTCCCTTTGCTGGATGTTTGTGGAAAAAAAACATCTGGTTTCAGGTGCTGCTTGGGTGTTTGTTGGAGTAAGAGGAATATTTGTTACTAAAGCCACCACTTTGACAACTGATTTCCTGTTAATGCTTGCTGGTTCTTAGCTTGAGTGAGCCTTCTTACCATAATATTCTCTACCCTCATCCATGAACCAAATTTTGTAGTTTCTAGTTGATTCTAGAGGATTGGACATACTTGTAGAATGTAACAATCACAACAATAGCAAAAATATGATAATCTTTCATACTTAAAACTTATCCAAGTGGCTGGTCTCTGGCTGGTCTCCTTGGTCATGTAAGAGGAAAGCCTTCTGGCAGTGGATTTTCAACATTAATCTCGACTTGAATTCTCATATATCTCCTAAGAGCTATTCCCCAGGCTTGGTACTTGCTCTACCTGAATGAGGTTTCCCAACTTTTTTACAATTTTTTCAGCATTTGGAGTTGTCATCATTCCAATGGAAGACCGTGTATTTGCACCCAAAAAACTGACATTTTCAAATCAATGTCTTGTAAACCCAAACCTGGAGGCCATTCACATACAAGCATATGGAACCCCTATATATTCCATGGGCGCTACGCCACAACTCTGTTTTTTTCCTGCTGTGTTGGGAAAGTGAAGAGAAAGGTGTTGGTATTTAGGTCTTCAATGGTGAGCCCAATAACGAAACTCTAGACTGCTTTGATTGTTGCATGCAAAGCATGCTTGTTGAGGGGTTTGGAGGATATAATCCTACCGATGAGAGCATGGTCAAAAAGATATGCAGCTGCTTCAGTCCCTGGTTCTAGATTTAGATCATTCCAGTTTAGTGCCTTAGCTTTTGAAATGAGATTTTCCAGGTCTGTCTGGGTGGACATGATTCTAATACACTGATTTTCTTTGCAGATAATGGTTGGTTGGTGGTGAGAGGAAGGTTTGGTTTCTGAAGAAAGGTTGGTTGCGTACTTTGTATAAGTATTAAAGGCTTGGGTTTTTTGCTTTGTTAATTTCCAGGAAAGGGATTGTTTTGTTGAGTAATGGAATTAGTTACAGAGGGAAAGAGTAACAGGGTAGGTGTGACAGGGAGAGAACTAATTTGTTGGTAATGATGTTATTGATTATCATTCATTATAACCAATTGTCTTAATAATATCTTGTTACGATAAACTTATCCTTTTTATATAGAGAAATGATACTTGTAATCGTGAGTGTGTAAGTGCCGTGCAGTCGTTTTGAAAAAAGTAAATAAATATGAGATCCATATGAAAAGAAATTAATTTTTTAATAGTGGATCTCACTCTTTTTCAAAGCGACTGCACGGCGTTTACGCATTCCACGACTATATGTAACACTACTCTTTTATATATATAACATGGTCACAACCCGATATTAATTAAGTCAACCTTATTCAATAATATATATGTTCTTCATTTCATTTATAATAGATAGTATCCATTTAAATATATAAGAATGATTACATTAAGTAATCTGCGTATATAGCAATATACATCATCCTTGGTACGTAGTTGCATGGTAGCTATGACGAATCATGCCTTTTGATTTCATGTAAACCCTACCACATTCTCTTACAGGCCATCTTAATTAGCAACTACTGATCATGATCATGATCAATTCCACGATCGAGCATGAGCCCCCACACCTGGATTCTCTCAACAGCTCGATTAAGCTTTTATAAGTTAACCTAGCTAGCTTTTAGTAGGACTAGGATAACGCTGTTTGCTTTTTTTATTTTTCAAAGTCTAAAAAAGTGGCATTTGATCGAATTGGCACTTGTCATGCATCCCTGAAAATAGAACCAAATAAAAGCGAGAAAGTGCACGAAAGTAAGCAGAAAATGTTGGGATCATTAAATAATGAATCGTTTGCGAGTTATCCATCGTTTACCAAACTAAGAAAAAGACCAATCATCTCAAAAATGATATATTAAAAGACTGTTCTGACAAAAGTATGCTAAATAATTAAACAGTCGTGTGTATATAGGCATAAGCTATATTTATAACGGTCGATATTGTAATTTATTTTGAAGTGTCTTCTTATGTAAACTCACGGCCACTTAAATAGAGAGCGAATTAAAATAAAAAGTAATTATACTCATCATCTTAATTTTTATTATTTTATTATTATTTTATGATGTGATGTTAGATGATTAAAGAATATTATTTATTATATTTTACTTATAAATTTATCATTTAATATCATATTATAAAATGATGAAAAAATAAATGATGAATAGATTTTTCTTAAAATAAATTACACTTGAGTAATGTATGATGTGACTTTTTTTTCTGTACGTGAAGAGTGTAAAGTTGAAGTAAAATAAGTTACACTTGACTACAAAATTACAAACGTATGGTGTGACGCATTTTTTGTGAAGAGTGTCAAGAGTACTATATACATTATGCATTGCAAATTTTAAATCTACAAAACCAAAGTAATTTGTTGTGGTATTTTGAGGAAAAAGAGGGGGGGGGGGGGCCTCCAGCAGCAGGCCTCCAGCTGGCTCATTACTTTTGACTTGCTCATTATGATCTTTAGCTCTCCTTACTACGTACTAACACTAATAAAGAGAAGCCGTTTGGAACCATTCAACCCGGACCCCAATGCGATCTTTTTTCTTCCCTCCTTTTCTCACATCTCACCCACTTTGATATAAGAATCGCGTTGTACACATGATGTACCTAAATTCACATGTGAGATTGGCTGAGAGATCATTATTTTATCAATAATATGCATGCCCTTCAAAAGCACAAAGTTGCACGTACGCATCTGTTGCATGCGGAGGGCCGGGGTGGTACTTAATGCTAAGTGTTAAAGTTGGTCCTTGCTATCGGTAAAAAATGGAGATAATCATGTGCACCGTCGACATATCTGTGGCTGCAAAACAAATAACATCGTATACATGTGGAAGACAAATAACTTTCTTCACCTTTAAGCAGATCGATCGACTCCTAAAATTATGGAATTCTATTATATATTATGGAATTTTTATATATGCATCAAAAGAGTTTCAGCTAGCTATTAAAAAGGAGGCTAATTAGCCTATCATGTTTTTCAAATCCTTTGTTCCTTCTCCCATTTTCTTAATTTGCGTGGTAAGATCATATGGGGGCAGGATCAAGTGGGCGCCCAATTGGGCTAAAAGAACAACAGCAAAGGAAGAATTTGTGGGTCGGTCTAACAGATCGAGAGAGAAGAGAAAAATGAACAACCGAGTTGCTAGCTACGTAGATCCTTCAGTTTTTTGATTGGGAATAGACCCGCATGTGTAGTTTGAAATGTGAAAAGATCTCTCTCTCTGTGTATGTATATATATATATATATATATGTATGTGAATCTATATCGATGTGCATTGCCAATTAAGTTATATGTACACTTTTGGGACCTCCATACTTTTGCAAACAGGTACAATTTGACCCCCTAACTAATCCGCCATGGATAGGAACTTGACATGCATGCGTATAGTTTGAGAGAGTATTGGCTTTTAATATGTTCATTGTATAGACCCATATAAGAGGTACTTTTACATTATCCATTGACCCCAGGCTTTATTTTAGAAGGATAAAGTTGGCTCTGATACCACTTCAACTTTATTTGAGAAATTAAGGGAATTCAAAGAGACAGAGAGAGGCTTCGAGAGAGGAGGGTTTTCCAGAGAGAAACTTATAAATCTTCGAGAGATTGAGAGAGTTAAGGTCATATTGATAACCTGAATCTTGTAACATGTACATCTTTGCGTTTTGAAGCTTGAATAACACAATCTCTAGCCAGTTCCCCCTGTGGATGTAGATCCATAAGGATCGAACCATGTTAAATCATTGTGTTCTTGATATATCCGTTCTATTCTCTTATTTTTTCTATTTGGTGCATTTTTCTATTTATATTTCTTGAATCAATCTTGGTACATGTTGCTATTATTGATGTTCTTGCTGAAGAATATTTTACTACAAGTGGTATCTAGAGCCTAGGTCGAGATGGGTTCTACTAAGTTTGAGGTGGAGAAATTTACAGGAAAAAATGATTTTGATCTCTGGCGTATTAAAATGAGGGCTCTGTTAGTACAATATGGTCTCCAAGATGCACTTCTTGGAGACAAGAAGCTGTCTGAGGGGTCCTCAGAGGAACAATCAAGTTCCTCCATCATTGATAGGGTTAAACCCGAAATATTACAAAAGGCACAGTGTCATTATTCTTTCCATAAGGGATAAGGTCTTACGGGAGGTAGCCAATGAAGATTCAGTAGCAGGGATTTGATTAAATCTAGAAACTCTCTACATGACCAAATCCCTGGCCAATCGTCTTCATAAGAAGACAAAGATGTATACCTTTAAAATGACTCCTGGTGTGTCCATTGAAGATCATTTGATTGAGTTTAACAAAGTTATCCTAAATCTTGCTAACATAGACATCACAATAGATGATGAGGATTAGGCTATATTGTTATTGAGTTCCCTTGACAGTTCATATGCTAACCTAAAAGAAACAATTATGTATGGCAGAGAGAGCTTGTCATTAGATGAGGTGCAATCCATATTGCATGCAAGGGAACTTCAGAACAATTCTGAAGCTAAAACTCATACTGGTGAGGGTTTAGTGGCTAGGGGAAGATCTGGTCATCCTGGTTATAAAGGAAAGAAAATTAAGGGTAGATCAAAATTAAAAGGAAAACAATTAAAATGCTTCATCTGTCACAAAGAGGGACATTTTAAGAACGATTGTCCAGAAAAGAAAACTAGAGAGGGAGTAAGTTCAAACATGAGGGAAATGTATCTGTTGCATTTGAAGGCTATGAGAGTGCTGAGGTACTTTGTATCTTAGAGACTGAATCCAGTAATGAATGGATTTTGGATTCAGGATGTTCTTTTGATATGTGTCCTTGTAAGTCTTGGTTTGAAACTTTATCTGATTTTGATGGTGGACATGTTATGCTTGGTAATAATAAATCTTGTAAAGTTCTTGGAATTGGTACAATCAGATTAAAATTGCATGATAGTATGGAAAGCATACTAAAAGATGTAAGATACATACCTGATTTTAAGATGAATTTAATCTCTCTTGGAATGCTTGATAAATCTAGTTCCAATTTTAAGTCTGGGTCAGGAGTCTTAAGATTTACTAAAGGGTCATTAATTGTAATGAAAGGGGAAATAAATAATGGTCTTTATACCCTGGTAGGTCAGACTGCTGTTGGACATGCTTCTGCTGTCCAGAAATCTTTGGAAAATGATACTATACTTTGGCACAAAAGACTAGGGCATGTCAGCCATAAAGGCTTAAAGGAACTCCAAAAACAGGGGTTACTTGGTGACAAAGACCTAGGAGACCTTCCCTTTTGTGAAGATTGTATACTAGACAAGTCCAATAGAGTTAGCTTCAAACCCAGCACACACTACTAAACAAAGTTTGGACTATGTCCATTCTAATTTGTGGGGGCCTGCAAGGGTGAGTTCTCATGGTGGGGGGAATTAATTCATATCCTTTATTGATGACTATTCTAGGAAGGTTTGAATTTATATCCTTAAACAGAAAAGTGACACATTTAACAAGTTTAAAGAATGGAAAGTCTTGGTTGAAAATCAAGTAGGGAGGAAGGTTAAAAAACTTAGGATAGACAATGGACTTGAGTACTTATCAAATGAGTTTAATAACTATTGCCAAAAGGAGGGTATTGCAAGGCATAGGACAATGAGGGAAACACCCCAATAGAATGACCTAGCTGAAAGAATAAACAGAACAATTCTTAAGAAGGTTAGGTGCATGTTGTCCAATGCTAAATTACCAAAAACTTTTTGGGCAGAGGCAGTTAATACTGCTATATATTTGATAAATAGGAGTCCATCTACTACCATTAATTGCAAGACTCCTTATGAATTATGGACTGGTAAACCCTCAGATTATAGTAATCTGAGAGTATTTGGTTGTGTTGCTTATGCATACAGTAAAACTGACAAACTAGAACCTAGGGCAGTAAAATGCATTTTTGCTGAGTATCCTGAAGGAGTAAAAGGTTATAAACTTTGGATAGAGGAACCTAGAAAACAAAAGTGTATAATAAGTAGGGATGTAACCTTTAATGAGTTACAAATGGCCAGATTTCAACTAGATACAGTTGAGACTCAATCTGTCACTATTCCAAACAAAGTCCAGATTGAAGTGGAGTCTTCAGACTCAGTGCCTCAAGATACAAACATACAGCCTGGAGATAATTCGAAGTCTGGTTCAGACAGTGACCAAGAAAAAACCATTGACTCTTATAACCTTATAAGGGATAGGCCAAGAAGGGTTATAAGACCTCCATTGAAATTTGCACAGGCTGATATAACATCCTATGCTCTCTCTGTAGCTCAAGACATTGAAGACCCTCAACCAAGGTCTTATAAAGAAGCAATGCATAGTAAAGAGTCTAGTAATTGGCTTCTTGCAATGCAAGAAGAAATGAAATCTCTTCATAAGAACAAGACTTGGGAAATGGTGTTAAAACTTGATAAGGTTAAAATCATAGGGTCTAAATGGATATTCAACAAAAAGTAGGGTATAACTGCGGTAGAAAAACGTAGGTACAAAGTTAGGTTAGTGGCAAAGGGTTTTACACAAAGGAAATGTATAGATTTCAATAAAATTTTCTCTCCTATAGTAAAACACAATTCCATCAGATTGTGGTTAGCTTACACTGCTTATCATGATTTGTTTTTAGATCAGTTGGATGTTAAAACTATTTTTTTGCATGGTGAATTAAAAGAAACACTATACATGCAATCTCCTGAAGGTTTGATAAGTGAATCCAATAAGAACTATGTGTGTTTGTTGAAAAAAATCTTTGTATGGATTAAAACAATCTCTAAGACAATGGTATAAAATGTTTGACACTCGTATGGTTGAGAATGGTTTTAAAAGATGCAATTATGATAGTTATGTATACTTTAAAGTTTCTGATGATGTTACTATTTACCTTCTGTTATACATGGATGATATGCTCATAACTTCTAAAGATAAATGTCAAATTGAGCATGTAAAAGAAATTCTAAAATCTGTTTTTGAAATGAAAGATCTTGAATCTGCTAAGAAAATCATAGGTATGGAGATAATTAGAGATAAGAAAAATAAACTACTCTGCTTATCACAAAAAAACATATTTACAAATGATACTTAAAAGATTTAGCATGGACTTAACAAAATCTGTAAGTACTTCCATTGAACAACATTTTAAACTTTCTGTTAACCAGTCCCCTAAAATTGATGATGAAAGAGAATATATGAAAGAAATACCATATGCAAGTATGGTAGGTAGTATCATGTATGCAATGGTCTGTTCAAGGCCAGACCTTACCTATGTTGTCAGTCTAGTTAATAGGTTCATGGGAAACCCTGGAAAACCCCACTGGCAAGCACTGAAGTGGGTGTTTCAATACTTAACAAACTCCTCATGTTTAGGGCTAAGTTTTGGTGCCAATGTGTTAAGTGGTCAAGAAATCTGTGGGTGTGTAGATTCTGATTTGGCTAGAAACTTGGACACCAGGAAGTCCTTGATTGGATATGTATTCACAACCTTTGGTGGTGCTGTAAGCTGGAAATCTAATTTACAATCAGTTGTAACTTTGTCCACAACTGAGGCTGAATACATAGCCATGATAGAGGCTATAAAGGAAGCGTTATAACTGAAAGGTATAACAAATGAACTAGGTTTATACAAGGGTAATATCATAGTCTACTATGATAATCAAAGTACTATACATCTCACAAAAAATCAAGTTTTTCATGAGAGATCAAAACAAATTGACATTAGATTTTATTTTGTAAGAGATGTTGTTGCAGGTGGTACTATTAAAGTGGAGAAAGTTTCAACTAAAAAAAACCCAGCAGTGATGACAAAACCACTACCAAGATCAAAGTTCAGACAATGTCTAGATTTGATCAAAATGGAGGAGGGCTGACCAGGGAATAAAAGGTGGGAATTGGCCAGAGATGGAGAACTTTGAAGTCAAATTAATGACAATGTGGAGATTGATGACTAATGTGTGTCAACAATTTATTTTAGAAGGATAAAGTTGTAATTTTATTTTTCTCTGGTTTGTATCTAATGGTCAAAGAAGTGACCACATGCCTTCATCTATCTTTGTAATTCTGAGGCCTTTGTTGTAATCTATCGGCTAGCACATCTCCACATGTTTTGAATCTGTGTAATTAGGGTTACTGAAGTGGTAGCTGCATAAAAGGCTTATGATGGTCACTGTAGCCTTATGAGAAATTAGGGGAATTCAAAGAGACAAAGAGAGGCTTTGAGAGAGGAGGGTTTTCTACAGAGAAACTTGTAAATCTTCGAGAGATTGAGAGAGTTAAGGTCATACTGATAACCTGAATCTTGTAAGCTGTACATCCTTACGTTTTGAAGCTTGAATAACACGATCTCTGCACAGTTCCCCCTGTGGACGTAGATCCGTAAGGATCGAACCACGTTAAATCCTTGTGTTCTTGGTATATTCGTTCTATTCTCTTGTTTTTTTTCTATTTGGTGCTTTTTTCTGTTTTTATTTCTTGAATCAATCTTGGTACGTGTTGCTATTACTGGTGTTCTTGCTGAAGAATATTTTACTACATATATGTATGTATGTATATCTATATTGATGTGCATTGCCAATTAAGTTATATTTACACTTTTGGGACTCCATGCTTTTGCAAACCGGTACAATTGGACCCCCTAACTAGTCCATCATGGATAGGAACTTGACATGCATGCATATAGTTTGAGAGAGTGTTGGCTTTTAATATGTTCATTGTATAGACCCATATAAGAGGTACTTTACATGATTCATTGACCCCGGGCTTAATACAAATGATCACCGTCTTCGCTAGAGATCATGCACTTATACTTGCCAGACAATCAACATTTGTTTATTTGGTACATCATCCAGCTTCGATTAGACATCGATCTAAATTTGACGTTCTTATTATCATTAGCTAGCTAGGTATCAACCCTACGAAAAAGTGATTGAATTCTAAGTGACGAGCATATTTATTAACAAAATATTATATATAACAACTATGTGTGTTTATGTGTATATATCTCAATGATTCTAAGATTGGGAAGTTCCAAATTAAGATCAATCCATCGATATCGATCATTCTTTCACATTCCAATGAAAAATCTATTCATTTGTATTCTCAGTAGAAATGGATGGTGACAAGTTAGCCGGTCTCTTGATCATGTTTATAATTACTATACTATCACATCATTATTAATTAGGTATGGTATTACATCAGAAAACCACTAAGCCCATAAGATTGCTACAATTAATTTATTGGATGTGTATTTGCTTTGTGCTAATTAGCTTGGAGGCCGGCAACACTACAACATATAGCAATTTTTGTGGCAATTAATCAAATTGCGCTGTAAATAGATTTTGGCGTCCAATCACTTTCGCAGCTAGATGGTTGGTACTAATCCGTCTAAAAAAGTAATTAATAGTGAGATAAAAAAGAATAGTAAAAACTGGGTACCATTGCGGCATTCTATATCGTTGCAAATAGTCTCAACCGTCATGAATGTTGTATAAATTTGTGTGGTCACAAATAGATATTTGTAGTAATTCTTGTTGTTGCAAATAAGTGGTTGTGACAGAAGAAAAAAAAAATCCAATGATTCTAGATCGCTGAAAATAGTGTTACAAAATAAATTAAAAATTAGGATTGAAACAAAATAAATAAAAACAGACATCTTATACTATATTAAATCCATAAAGCATTTACACAATGTGTTTGCTTTATATTCTAAGCAATTGCATTATATTACAATCCATAAATTAGTAATTACATTATATTCTAGGTGTGTTACTTTAGATTTCTCAATGCACATCAAAGTACAAAACCTGTAAGTATGTATTATCAAGTCCAACAAACTTGTAGAAATCTCTGTGGCGGGTTCCTGCAAAAATATTCAATGTCATCTTTAAATGATTATAAAACAAAAATTTCAAAGACATAGCAAATGAAAGGAGGAAGGAAAGAAGTATGTACATGAAATGTTCATCTAACCTTAAGAAGTATAAAACACTTGATAACATAAATATGTATACATGGCAAAAATCTAAGAACTAACAAAAAATCTCATTTACATGCACAATTGAAAGAGGCCTTAGTGAAAGATGATGCTAGAGCCACTCCACTTACAATTGGCATAAGGGAAGAAACAACCCAAATAATGGACCTCTATTTGTATAGGATGGTCAAAACTCAAAATTACAAATGAATGTATTAGTCAAATAGCATCAAAGACTACCTGCACTAGTACATGTATCACAAGAACAAGGACTTTAAGAAGGCACGTATCACAGAAGCAGAGGAAAAAAATGTGGTTTGGCAATCACTCATTATCAAATGCAAAAACAATAAGCACACAATAGGTAGCAAGGAAGCAATAACATCAATATCGTGATAGAAAGAGAAAAAACAATATGTTTTAGTGATAGAAAACAAGTTTGAAGAAAAACACAAATATAAGGTTAAAGATTCAGCATTGTTAGAAGAACAGGCACTCTAGAAGTTGGCAATAGATGTAAATAATTGATGGTATTACCTGCTCAACATAACAGTAGGAGTAAATCCAATTTTTGCAAGAGTCAAGAGTACGCAATTAGTAGCTTAGATGATGCATTCGAAGCACAGTCCAAATCATTAGAGTTGACATACCCAGGGGAAAAGTCGGAGGTAATAAAGTATTGAACCAGTGCAAGCAAAGAACAACAACAACTATAAAGTAGTGTACCTGGACAACAAAGAGACTTTTAGGAAGGGTGAAGAATATGAAGAATAATAGAAATCATCAACATAAAATTATTTTGAAAATGATGAAGAATCTTGAAAATTCATAATAAATTATATTATTAATACTCAAATCTTGAAAATTACATTAAATTACATTATTATTGAGAAAGTACTAAATTTCAGTTCTATTTTTTTACCCTAGACTGAGATGTTAAAATAAGTCTTGCAAATGCGATGTGAATCAGGAAATGTTCAATAGTAGAATATAGAAAAAATACTCAATCATTTGCTTACTACATTTGCAAATTGTTTCTTGTAGAATGTGAAGAAACACATCTAATAGAAGCGTGTACAGTCCAAGGAGGTGATAGAAATTTCAACTAATTAGGTCTCTGGTTCCTTGAGTGGCTTTTAGATCAGACCCTAACTTTTGACCATTCATTACACAATTTATGACATTCTACTCTTGTTTTAGAGAAACCGAGTTTTTTTATAGCTCATATTAAATAAATGTGGAGATAGAGAGAGATCACAAACCCAACATGCATTTCAAGACAATCCATTCCATATTCCAAATATACTCCTTAGAAATAACTTGACTTGCCATTAAGGTAAGATTATATTAGAATGTTTAGAATACACTAAAGTTCTAAATGTTCAAAATCCAAAGACAAACTTGGAAAGCCCTAGAAAAGTCCTAAATTGTTTTGGAACATCCATATCAGACCATGACTCTAGAACAGCAGAACATCATGTTAACACAACCGACACACATCATGTCAACATCCAATTGGAGATTTTACAATATCTAAATAGTAGAGATCCAAGATATTCCCTAAAATGGTAATTTAAAATAATCAGTTCGAGAAAAATAGATTACAACTTCATAGAAAAGTTGAGAGTCCTAGATTATAACATGCAATGGGATTTGTAAGGACTGAGACAACATATGCTCACTATTATGCCAAATTCCTATAATTTTGCAGTTTCAGTAACCTCTGCTAGATATCCAAAAAATAATATAATCAAAAGTTTTGGAGTCTTGATAATTTAAAATCTGGGAAAGTATTGAGAACCAAAGAAAATGAGTTCAAATTACAAGTTCCAGAATTATAACAAAAGGCCAGGGCTACGGACTTTGTTATTGCCGCAAAAATAAATACAACTGCTTACTTACCTGAATCTTGCCATTAGCAGCAGAAAGTTGCGACAGAGTAAAATTTGGCGCAAAAGATGAGTTTTATCGTTGATTTCTCTGGATCAGAAATGATTTGGTCGCAAAAGCCCTATATTCTTATAGTAAAAATTTATGTATAACACGTAGGGGAACTTCACACCCCCTACAGGGCGAGGCCAACACTATCCCACCCCCGCATGGGCGGGGTTGGGATTTTTTCTCATGGCTCCGACTCGTCCATGTGGGGCCAAGATACACCATCCATTGACGGGGGTGCAGGGGTGGACCTCCAACCATCCACCCCTAGCCCCTCCAATCTTCACAGCAATTCACAACACAATCAAGCAATTCACAAAATCACATGCACAATCAAATCCTCCACAACATACAATTCACAATCCCATTCTCCTTTAATCCCATCCTCCAATCTCCATTCACAAATAATAATAATAAATTAAAAAATTGGGGCAATTCCCGAAGAGATACAAGAGTGAGCCCTACTTACATTCGCAAGGCGCTAAGGCTTATAGAAGGCAGCGATGGCAATCTGCGATGATGACGATGACTCGAGATGACGGTGGTGACTGGTGAGGCAAACAGCGAACTGGAGAGAATCGAGAATCGTACAAAGAGGGAGAGAGAGGAGAAAAGGAATCGTAAGGAAGAATAGAAGCAAGGGCTAGAGGGTGTTTGATTGGGTATCAACTCATAATCAAAATGTCATTATTTTGTGCCTGAGTATTTTTTTTTATATATAATATGTATTATATATAATGTGTATATATATATATATACAAGTGAAGTGGGGTGGGGTATATACAAAGCGAGATTTCATCCCATCTCGCCCCCGCTTCTACTTGAAGCCCCAGATGCATATGGGGTCTCCCCGCACGCCACAACGATGAATGGGGTAATCCGTCTTGCAGAGGCGGGGCGGGGTGGATGGGGCGGCCGGCCCACCCCTAATAACAAGTCTAATAGGGTACCTCATTTATTTATATGATGTAAGGTTGGGAGGTTTGGGATGTTCATCGGACTAGTTCGTGTGATTTGACAATATAATTTGTTTTCAATCACTCACTCACGGATCCATCTCTTGTTATTTTACTTATGCGATTTGATATTTTACTCATTTTGAATTGATATTTCACTCATTTTGAATGTGACTGATGTACGTGTTTTGCCCTTTGCTTTGGAACCTTGGATCATCTATATTATTTATTTTCTATATATATATATATAAAGAATTAATTAATTAGAAGGGACAGACCTCTTAATTAATTAGGATTAGGATATGCTTGGCAAGTGGGATGAGACATAAACTTTTAAATTATATGCACTCGGTAATTAAGCAAGTGATATATGGATCATAGAAACTAGCTTATTTTGATCGAGGTTTTTAATTTCCTTGACTACTCTTCCGTACGTTGTGTAATTTCAAAACCAAATAATCATTGACAAAGAGGGTAAAGTATTATTGATCAGGAAAGTTATAATTACCAATATCGGTCAATATGAATATGACTACTCCTACCTAATCATCCTCAATTTTACTATTTTTTAACTATATATTAACTACATATAAAAATACCATATGAATATATATATATTTATATATATATGGTGTCGTATACCTTTTTGAATCTTTTTTTCCATTCCTGCATGTGAGCAGTGATCAGTGTCTCAATCCTACTTTTTTCTAGCAATCTTTTTTCTCCCATGAGTTCACTGACTTTTCTTTTTTAACACTGTCACTATCATGGGAATGAGACTGCTGCTCGAAACAGATCAGTCAAAAGAGGAAGTGAATAAGAAAATGAAATTCCAAATATTGAAACATAAGCACAATATAAGTAGCTGAATATACGAAATGGGTAATGCAGTTGGGACTGGAACTTGGAACAGAGGGTTAATTTACTCTGAAAAACCACGCGCGTGATGAATATTGAAATAAAGAAAATTTCTATTTACATAATAGACTGAATTAACATGATTTAATTTGCAATAAAAATTTTAAAATTAAAATTTATAAATAAAATAACTCAAAAATAAATTATTATATATCTTGCTTTATTAAAGTTACTTGTCATGCCAACGTCAAGAAATCATAATGAGTACTCTACTCCCTAAGAAAATTCGGTACTGAATAGAGTAAATTATTATTATTATTATTATTTTACTTCAACCATTTTTTAAATCATTTTAAAATTTTTTAAAAATTATAAAAAAATTATAAAATTATTAAAAAATAATTTCTTAACCATAAACTAAAAAAAATATATATTAATAATAAAAAATTAAAAAAATTCTGGTTTAACCCAAATTTTCCAATATTATACTCTCCAAAGGATGTTGGAGTCAATGAAAACTTTATGTGCCAGAGATGAATGCGGACCAGGTGTACAAATTTAACCAGACATTGGGCAAATTTAACCAGACATTGGGTTAACCCAACCATATGAGATGGTTAAATCCTAACCCAACTTCGAAGATCACACTATCACTACCCTTTTGTCAAAGCCGCACAAAATCTCTCTATCGTACACGTTAGATTATCCACTGCTAAATATCATCACTCTCTCTCTCTCTCTCTGACTGAAAGCCACCAAAAATCTGCAGAGCTGAGCTGCGCTGAGAGGACGCGTCGCTGGCCTCTAACACATCTTCTCCACCGCATTCAACCACCATAACGGTTTTTTCCCTATATCCGTTTTGCTCTTCCTATACACCCAATGCCATTCACCTTATAGATCTGAAAATAGTAAAAGATGATCACCTGGGGCGACCTCTACACCGTCCTAACGGCGGTGATCCCTCTGTACGTGGCTATGATTTTGGCCTACGGGTCCGTCCGCTGGTGGAAGATCTTCTCCCCGGACCAGTGCTCCGGCATCAACCGCTTCGTCGCCATCTTCGCCGTTCCTCTCCTCTCTTTCCACTTCATCTCCGAAAACGACCCTTACTCCATGAACTTTCGCTTCATCGCCGCCGACACCCTCCAGAAGATTATTATGCTCGTCGTCCTTACCATCTGGACCAACTTCACCAAGAACGGCAGCCTTGAGTGGATGATAACCATTTTCTCGCTTTCGACGCTACCGAATACTCTGGTCATGGGCATCCCTCTGCTCAAAGCCATGTACGGAGATTACTCGGGGAGCCTCATGGTTCAGGTCGTGGTGTTACAGTGCATCATCTGGTACACTCTCTTGCTTTTCCTCTTTGAATACCGCGGCGCCAAGATGCTGATCATGGAACAGTTCCCAGAGACGGCAGCGTCCATCGTTTCGTTCAAGGTCGACTCCGACGTGGTATCGTTGGACGGTAGGGACTTTCTCGAAACCGACGCAGAAATCGGCGACGACGGGAAGCTTCATATCAAGGTGAGGAAGTCTAACGCGTCGAGACGGTCCCTCGGTGGTTCGGCATTTACACCTCGGCCATCGAATCTCACTGGGGCGGAGATATACAGCTTGAGCTCTTCGAGGAACCCAACGCCGAGGGGTTCGAATTTCAACAACTCCGACTTGTACTCCATGATGGGATACCAGGGCTTCCCGGCCGCAAAGCATTCGAATTCGGACTTGTATTCCGTACAGTCCTCCAGGGGCCCAACTCCCAGACCGTCGAGTTTCGAAGAGAATTGTGGGCCAATCGCTCAGACCGCTTCATCTCCGAGGTTCGGGTTTTACCCGTCGCAGACTGTACCAGCAGCGTCGTACCCAGCGCCTAACCCAGAGTTTTCTTCCACCATTACTAAGAGCTCGAAAAATCAGCCGCAACTGCAACCGCAGTCGCAGCAACAGCAACAGCAGCAAGCTCCTAACAGCAAGGCTAACCATGACGCCAAAGAGCTACACATGTTTGTGTGGAGCTCAAGCGAATCACCTGTCTCCGAAGGGGATGGCCTCCAAGTCCTCGGTGCGTCAGAGCAATCCGGACGGTTCGATCAGGGCGCCAAGGAAATCCGGATGTTGGTTGCCGATCAGCCGCCAAATGGGGAAAACAAAGGTAAAGAAATCTCGAGTCAACAGACCCATTTTTAATCAATTAAACTAAGGATTTATTTCCAAGACTTTTTGTTAATTATACTTACAAAGTTATACTTTTTTGTTTGTAATTTTGGGTCATTAAGGATTTGATGAAGCAACTACGGAGAGGGAGGGCTTTGGTGCTGGGGAAGACTTGAACTTTGCTGGGAGACATGAAGTTGAAGGAGATGTTCATCAGACTGAGAGAGAGAAAGATGGTACAGGCCCCATTGAACTCAACAAGCTGGGGTCAAGCTCCACGGCTGAGCTCCACCCAAAATACGTCACCGGAGCTCCTGAGTCAGGTGTAGGAAAACAAATGCCTCCGGCTAGCGTGATGACCCGTCTGATCCTTATCATGGTGTGGCGAAAGCTTATCCGCAACCCCAACACATATTCCAGCCTCATTGGTCTCGTTTGGTCCCTCGTGGTTTTTCGGTATGTAGTTCACAAATGAATATAGAAAATTTTGTTTAAATTTAAAAAAAAAAAAAAAAAAAAAAGAAAAGAAAAGACACTTAACTGTTTTTTTTTTTTAATTTTTTCTCGGATACATTATAATTTGGAAGGTGGCACGTGGCTATGCCGAAAATAATAGAGGAGTCAATCTCAATACTGTCCAATGCCGGGCTTGGAATGGCTATGTTCAGCTTAGGTGAGTTTTCCTCTATAATTAATTTGCTAACACTTTCATTAATAATTTTAGCTCTAAGGATAAAATGCTTAAAAAATTCAATTATTGAATAGGGCATGGCATATATAGTTTTAAAGGGCTGTGGGCACCATGCAATAGGGTCGGGTTTAATCATGCATGCTTATAATATACACAAAATTAATTAGGTGAAAGAATGCATGATAATGGTAAAGATAATATTTTTGATTGTTTACACAAAAATAAATCTGATATTTTAGACCAAATACATTCCTTAAAAATTATAATTACTTTAATATTATTAAATATCGGGGCTGAGATTTAGAAGGCATAATGCATGGCAGATAGGGTCGGATTCGGAGCTTAGGACGATGTCGACATTTAATTTTGCGTTGTGTTAAGTGTGTACGTAACTATTAAATAATTCAAAAAGAGGAATACATGATGATATATAATATTCACATGATTCTATGATCAAGGTATACAATATATTTTAAATTACAAAGGTCGTCTGTCCGTCCACTTTTTCTTCCTGATCTGTAAACTGAGTTTCATCTTTCTGGGATATAATTAATGGGCCGGGATTCATGACCACCCGACAAGTAGGGACCCGGTAGGCAGCGTTGCTTGATTGGGGACCAGGGGTCGGCTGCCTAGCTAGACGTGGTAATTACGATGGATGCTGATCATGTACATTGTGGTGAAAGGGATTTGAAACCAGAAATTAAAATTGGAAGTACATTGATTGATGATATGCACCTTTATTTTGTGTTTTAGGGGTGGGGTTCTTGATCTTCATGCGTATATAATTATATAAATATATATATATATGGTACTAATAATTAATTATTTGGTTTGCAATATTGTTGATATATAGGTCTGTTTATGGCACTTCAGCCCAATATAATCGCTTGTGGCAACTCCGTTGCTGCTTTTGCTATGGCCGTCAGGTTCCTCACCGGCCCTGCCGTCATGGCCGCCGCCTCCATTGCCATTGGCCTGCGTGGTACCCTTCTTCACATAGCAATCGTTCAGGTAATTAATTATTCATCGTAATCATGTACTTAATTATGGATCTAGCTAGCTTTTATATTTTGCATGTTAAATTTTTGGTCTGTTTTGATCTTAATATATAATTCCCCCCTATGGAGTAAATTATATATGCTGTATTAACTATGAATGAAAATTCTAATTATCCAATTATATAGGCTGCACTTCCACAAGGAATTGTTCCCTTTGTGTTTGCTAAAGAATACAATGTTCATCCAGCTATTCTTAGCACTGGGTAAGTAAAAAAAAAAAAGTAATTTTCTAAACCTTTTTTTCTCCATTTTACTGAGGTAAAATTAACTAACATATGCATAATATATCCTCGATCTATGTAATATTGCAGGGTTATCTTTGGCATGTTGATAGCATTACCGATTACCCTTGTCTACTACATTGTTCTCCGCTTGTGAGTTTTACAATGGTAGCCAAAAAATACAAACAGGCCCCGGATATATATAATTGAGAGAGCTAGCATTGACTGCATGCACCGGAATATGTTGTACGTTGTTGTTATTGTTGCTGTTTACATGAAGAATTCCCGGCCGAAATCAATCAGAATTGGAATTATGTTTGACTTGGTGATCAAAGCCCGCGGGATACGAGGATCGCCATGCACCCACGTTAACGTACAGCCAAAGTTGATATATATTTTCATATATAGAGTTTTGAGAAGATCGACAAGGAATGCCGTGTAGCTTAAGGGGATGGAACAAAAGATAGGAAAATAAGGAAACAAGGGTTGTAAAGCCAAAAAAGGGTGTATATATGGTCAATGCATGATGATCGATGTCTTGTGATAAAATTCTCTATATATGTTCCGTCGTGCACGTAAAGTTTGAATGTCACAATTAATTGGATCCCATCTACGTACTGTAGAGAAAGTGACAAAGTTTGTTAAATGAATGGATCTGGTAAATAGAATATATAGTAGGATCGGAGGGCATGCGTGCATTTTTTCAAAAAACCTTTGTTCTTACCTTATTTTGGTTTTGATTAATCTACGTGGATTCATTGATTATATATATCTGCTGTACGGTACTCGTACGTTGTCGTTTCTTTCTTGATATATATGTAATCTGATATTTAGGGTTTTTATGGTAAAAAGGCGTCATTAGTCGACCTCTGCTTGAAAAGAAAAGCTCGAGAGAGAGAGAGAGAGAGAGAGATGCGTCGTTATGATCTTAATGCAGCAAAATGCATATAATGACCTTTCTATCAACAAATTATGGAGAAGGAATAGTGGGATGAAAGCACAGTGTCCGTCTGCTTAAAGGTTCTTTGTACTTTTGCGTATATAGGACCACATTTAATTATAAGGACTCTCTCTCTCTCTCTCTCTCTCTCTCTCTCTCTCTATATATATATATATATACACGTGTGTGTTGGGTGCTGGTGCACGCATGAGAGTAATTAATGAGAAGCAAGCAAAAATATGAGATAAGAAAGCGTAAAGCTAAGGTCTAAATAAAGCAGCAAATATTGCCCACTTTTGCCTCTCTGGCTTTGGGCTTTTGGCTTTTGATATTGGTCCCACTGTCCTAATCTACGTACGCTAGCTACATATATATATATATATATATATATATAGGAGGGAGGACTGATCCTCATCACTCACTGATCATTAGAAAAAATTGATCGTATATATATTAAAAATAAAATCTGTCATATTAATTAATATAAAATAATAATTATAAATAAATACTTATATTTTGATTTTTCATCAATATTATATATAAAAGTAAATAGCTAGGTAGCTGAACTTGTTGGGCTGGCCAGAGATTAATTGGCAGCTGGTGATTGGACGAATTTAAGTCTCCATCATTATTCACAAATTCAGATTGGATCAAGACATCACCTCTCAAAAGTTTAGTAGTAGTTGCTGTAAATCAAACCTCCAAACTCATAAAAAGTATGCATGCATGCATGCATGCTGGGTCAGTTAAGATATAATTCGGTCAGTTAAGTGACGATTATATATATATATGCCAAACACCGCCTGATGATCTCATGATCTGCACTCGATAATTCCTCTCTCCCTCTGAACCTTAATTTTATGATCTGCATCCTTCAAAGATGTGATGTATGTATCGATCAGCTTTTGTTCAATACATTAAATATGGCCAGCCTTGTAATTGTATTAAGTTTGTCATCGCAATTATGTCGTATAACATCCGAGACGTACCATGATTAATTCATGCAAGGATGTCCCATATATTTAAGTATTATAAGTTGATCCACAACCATGCATAGAAGTAAACAGACACTTAGGGACAATCTCATTGGAAGTGGTGCACGAGCAAAATCATGTCTATTAATTCAGCTTAATTAATCTTAATCGATCGACCCTATTAGTTTCATCCAACCAAGAATTGTCAGCAACTTGCACAACATTCCATCAATATAAGAATATAATTAAATTTATTCGATGGGAGCTTAAAATCATTTATCAACCCCCGGGTCGAGATTTCAATTTAGTAATCAAGGTCATGTTGTATTGGAAGGGAACACGTAAACGCATAACACGTAAATATATTATAAAAAAATTATTTATTTATGATCAATTATTTATAATAAAATAACTATTTTTAACTAAAGTGTTTCTATTTTTGTTGTAAATAGTATTTTTTATCACAAAAAAAATATTTATAAATATTTATTTTTCTTATAGTGAATATAATATGCATTAGCATTGATCATCCCCGTAAAAGCTTGCTTCAAAATATCTTGAGATCATTTTGGCAGGTTTTAATTCCTAGGCCTAGTTATAATAAGAGCCAAATACCCCCCATGAAATTATGAATGAATTAATTAATGGTGTCTGCTGGAAAGTAGTAGAAGGGCCATCAAATCACGCAAGACCAACATACTCAACGTACAATTAAAGAATCACCGTGGAGGGTACGCTGATCATATATATGGTATCGCAGGGAGAGAGAATTCAAAGAAACGAATGGCTCTTATATATAAGCTCCCTCCACGCATGCACTGAACCTCGTTTTCTGTGCATATCAGCCACGAAAATTGAGCCATTAGCGGCCCAAATTGCGCCAAGTAGGAAGCTCATCATCTTGATCACGTACTCTCCGTTGAAAACTTATATATGTATAGTTAACGTTAGAGTCGCACTGGATACAAATATATATAGAGTGTCTATAAGTTTTGTGCATGTGGATTCTTTGTATAAAAGAAAAAAAAAATTACGATAAGAAAAATTAGATTTTTTTTACTTAGGTCAGATCATTAATTTTATATATATAAAAAAAAAAATAGATGAGACTGCATTTTAAATCTTCACTATTAATCAATTTCTTTTTAATTTTGTGAATCGGACAAAATTAAGCACATGTACAGCATGACATGATTTAATGATATTATCAGGTTGATGGAAAGCATCGATTTCGATCGGCCTGTACTCCTTCATTGAAAGAGTGTTTTATTGCAAATTATTAGGGCCGGGGCGTCCTCATGACAGCTTAGGGTACTTGTGTGAGAATATAATTCTAATTCAGAGTAATCATCATTATCCTAGTTTAAATGCGTAAAAAATAGGAAGCTGATCACTAACTTGGTCATCAGTACTGTTAAAAGCTTTCAATCTTAATATATAATATTTGACAAACATGCGTGCTCAAACCAACAAACGATCAGGTTATAAGTAATTTCGACCATGATCAGCTCTTTAATTTGTTTTATTTAGGTTCCCAAAACTCGTGAAACTAGTCGAACATGATCATTTAGATAAGCTTTACACGCATGATTTGGCTGTTTCAAACTAATCTTCCTAGTTTTCAATAGTGCACGCTTGATTGATGGAGATTGAAAAGGGAATACATGCAATCATCAAGCACGTCACAGGACAATTAAACAAGCTGACCATTCCATGGTAATCCACCAAAAAGCTGATGTAGAGATCAAAATTAAAGAAATTCTCTCAATCCCATATAAATTATATATTCCATAAAAATATGAAACAAAACAAGAATGAGAACTAGGAATTGCATGTTTTACCTCTGACATTCATCAATGGGATAATATTTAAAATAAACATACAAAACAAGCAGTACTATGGTTTTCAATCAGCTTTAATTCGCGCATACGAAGCTAGCTAGCTAGCCACGTTTAAAAAGGGTTTTGAACCTGATTTGACGTCTCAGAAAAGCATGTTCTAATTAAGTAGACCATCAGCTTGAATAACGTTCAATTCAAAAGGAAAAACAAGAAAAAAAAAGATCTAGAGCTAGCTAGCTAGCTTGGATCAGTGTTGGATGTTTTTAGTAGCCTTGGACACTTTAAATTTGGTGTGGTCATGTAAAATAAGTCGCCATATTAGGACACAAATATTCATACTCAATTATAAAATTTTCAAGATATAATATATTTTTAGTAAGCAAGATAAATGATATTTGTAGTCGTAAAAATATAAGCACCGTGCAATCATTTAAAAAAAATAATAAATACAGAACTTATATAAAAAAATTAATTTTTTAATAGTAGATCCTACTCTTTTTAAAGTAATTTTACGACACTTGCATACTTCATAACTGTATATAATATTACTCTTATTATAGACTACATCATCAACAAAAAGTTAATTATTAAGCAGACTGTTTGACAAAGATCGCGTGGACCATTGTAGTATACAATAATCAGTAATTATACTTCTACAAATGCTCGAAGGGACCAAGTATTGCGTGGCAGGTTGTGACACATACTAGAAAAGTTTATCCTACCATTAAAACACCCGTGGCATGCAGAAACATTGGTGGTCCATGCTCATGTGGTTGCCCATACTGTGTTCATGTGTGATGCTAGCTAGGGTTTCAAACAATGACTAAAGCCAAACAATATGGTCTGTCTTATTGAATTCCAGATCAAGGGAAGAAGGCTGAAGAGGATAGCTGCTAGGATCCAACTACTTAATTAAGGTAGCTAGGAACTGTTTTGAAAATAAAGTTTGACGGAGACTGACTCTTGTATGTGTACGTACGTACGTAGTTACTCGATCACTCTGTATAGTAACACTCCGTTTTAATATAGAAATATTTTTAATTTATTTTATTATTAAAAATTTTTTAAATTTTTATATAAAATATAATAAATAATTTAATTTTTTCAAATTCTAAAAAATTAATAATATTAAAAAATAATATTTTAATAATATTTTATTCAACTCATCTAAAATTATCTAATATCATCTCATCTCATCTCACTATTCAAATCAGCCATCACTATCCAAACCAGTCATAAATCTTAAAGAGTAATCAGTTTATGGATCATTTAGCGCTCATAAGTTATACGCAACTTCATAAAACGTACACCATAATTTGAACTTTAAATATATATATATAAATATATATATATAAATATATATATATATATATATATATATCACCTGGCCCGAAGCTGATTAATTCATAAACAGAAAGATCAGCACACTAAAAGTAGTACTAAAGGATGAAATTAAAGTACAAGCTGTACGCCTGAATAAAATTTGGAAGCTAGATAAGTACTGGCATTTCGATTGTAATTTGACGAAAGAAATCAAGATATATATGAGCCAAAAGTACTACTATATATACTAGCTTCCCCGGCCCTGCTGGTATATATAATATTAATGAAGCATAAAGCCTGGGCAGGAAGAAGATCAGCACGCAGGCCAAATATCGATCGAGCGTCGACATATATATAATTATAATATCATGATGCTCTCCTCGCACGCGTGGCTGCATTCTGGAGCATATATACACATTGGAGCCACCCCCAAGTACTCATGCATGCATGCATGCATGCATTAATCAGATTTAAAAAGGGAAGAAAACCCTTCAATCTGGACTTTTTACCAAATATATATGATTGAATGATTAGACTGAACCAGTACACTGTACGCACCAAATTGCATGGATCAGTAATGAGGAAATGAAAACAGGACACATTAACACCCATTCGAGGAAATGACTCAAAGAAGGTAAAGGCTATGTGAAAATCATCTCAGTATTGGTATTCCTCTTCACATGAATATCAGCGGCAACAGTACAGTATTTATAGGCATTTTTTACCTATATTTCATACGTAATTACATAGAGGAAAATATTGACAAAGTTCAGTATTCTGTTACAAATATATTTGAGAATCTTTCATCTTCTCAGCACGTCCAATATGTGAATTAGTTAAGAATCCAGTGCAAACCATTCCAGTGATGTTGAGTCACTATTTGCTCCTTCATCCCCCTTCAATGCAAGCGGCACAAGCAGTATGGTTAAGCTTGATCGTAATGAGGAGAAGCGAGTAATAGACAGTGGTTTAGTGAGAATGTCAGCCAGCTAGTCATTACTGGAGACAAATGCCACATGCAGAGACTTGGCAGCAACACGATCCCTTACAAAATGAAAATCAAGATCCACATGCTTGGTTCTAGAGTGCAAAACACAATTCACAGAAAGATAAGTAGCACCCAAGTTATCACATAGCAGAGTGGGAGGAACAACAAGACAAATTCCTAATTCTTTAAGAAGAGATTGTAAGCATAACAATTCACAAGCAGTGTTGGCGACGAACTTGTATTCATCTTCAGTTGAAAAACGAGCAATCGTAGGTTGCTTCTTGGAACCCCAAGAAATTAGATGAGAATAAAAAAAGATACAGAATCCATTGGTGGACTTCCAGTCATTAGGGCAACCAGCCCAAGGAGCATTATGGAGAAGGCTAGAAGTTTAGGGGAGGAAACTGGACAGAAATGTAAAGCAAAGGAAGCAATTAAACGAATATACAGAAGTATTCGTTTAACAGCTTGCCAATGAGGAATGTGAGGACAATGCATAAACTGATAAACTTTGTTGACAGCGAAAGAAATATCACGCCAAGTAAAGACTAGATACTGAAGACTCCCAAGACACTACGATAAAGTTACGGATCCTCAAAGGTGGGTCTGTCAAGAGCACTAAGTTTGGTCAAAGTTGACATGGGAGTAGACATTGACTTAGAGTTTTGCATATTAGTTCGTGACGGTAAGTTAGAAATACATCAGGACTGAGACAGGAATAGGCCAGTAGGATTACGGGTCACTTGGATTCCTAGGAAATAATGTAAAGTGCCAAGGTCTTTGACAGGGAAGGTACTTTGAAGAACAGTAATAAAATCAGTTACAAGCATAGGATCATAAGTAGTAACTATAATATCATCTACGTAAACGAGTACATAGACAGATGCAGAACTAGAATTAAAAATAAACAAGGAAGAGTCAGAGATAGATGCATTAAAACCCAAAGCAAGTAATTTTGAACTTAGTTTGGAAAACCAAGCCCGTGGGGCTTGTTTAAGTCCATAAATGGATTTTTTGAGTTTACATACATACTGAGGAAAGTCAGGATTGACAAACCCTACTGGTTGCTGCATGAAGACGTCCTCCTCTAAGTCCCCATGAAGGAATGCGTTCTGCACATCGAGCTAATGCAAAGGCTAGTGCCGAGAAACTGCAATGGAGAGCAACAAATGGATGGTGACAAGTTTCACCACCTGGCTAAATGTTTCAGAGTAGTCAAGACTAGGCTGCTGATGGAACCCTTTAACAACCATACTAGCTTTTCGTTGCTCTAGGGTGCCATCAATGTGTCTTTTGGTCTTGAGAACCCATTTTGAACCAAGAGTATTTTGAGAGGGATGAGGAGGAACGATAATCCATGTTTGGTTGTGAAGAAGAGCCTCAAATTCGCTGGCCATGGCAGCATGCCAGGCAGAAAATTTCGAGGCCTCAGTGTATGTGGAGGGTTCCTTAGGAATGAATTTAGCTTTAGTGAGGTGTGAAGAAGGTGGAGTAGGTATAGTACCATTAGATTGATTTAATGGGTGAGTGGTGTTTATTTTTGGATCGGGTAAGCATATGATGGACATTGGAGGAGCTTTGAGAAGGAGGTAAGGAGGAGTCCGGGGTAGGTGCGATTTGAGACCAAGAATCAATAGGAGAAGATGACGACGCTATCTGTGGAGAGAAAATATTAGGGTTTGAGGAAGACGACGCTATCATAGGAGAAGAAGAGTTAGGGTATGTTGAGGAAGAAGGCGATTCTGATATGTGTATGAGAGAATCATGTGAAATGAGAGGCTCAGTTGGGATATTGGGTAAGGGGAGATTTGGTTGGTGGGCTTGGGTTGGGCCAGACGATGATGAAGGAACATTTTGTGGGTAAGTGGAGTTAGATGGGCTAGTGGGCTGAACGTGTAGAGTCTATAGAAAATCAAGAAAGACATGGGCCAAGGAAGGAGCTGAGGTTATAGATGACGGGGAACCAGTGTTGTGTGAAAATAGAAAATTGGTTTCGTCAAAGTGTACATCACGCGAAATATAAATTCGACCAGATGGAATATAAAAACAATTATATCCTTTATGATCAGATGTGTAACCAAGAAAGATACAAAGTTGAGAGCGCATGTCCATTTTGTGTTTATTAAAGGGACGTAAATTAGGCCAGTAAACTGAGCCAAAAATACATAAAAATGAATAATTAAGAGATTGATTAAAGAGAATTTGAAAGGGTGACTGATTTTGTAACATTGGAGTGGGCATGTGATTAATAAGAAAAACACCGGTTTGAAAAGCATCAACCCAAAATTTAGTAGGAACAGAGGATTGAGCCTAAGGACAGTCCAGCTTTTACAATATGGCGATGACGCTGTTCAACACTACCGTTTTGAGGATGTGAATATGGACATGTTATTCAATGAGAAATACCAAAATGTTGTATAATTTTTGGAAGGGGATGAAATTCATCTCTCCAATCCGTTTGTATTGCAAGAATTTTAGAAGAAAATTTATTAGTTATATATTTAAGAAATGTCAAGAAAATAGTAGGTACATCAGATTTAGCATGAAGAGGAAAAACCAAATGTACTTATTAAAATCATCTACAATAGACAAATAGTAACGAAAATTACTAGAGGAGAGCACATGCACTGGTCCCCAAACATCTAAAAATAAAAGTTGAAATGGTTGGGAGGATTGAGATGGTGAGGGAGGGCATGGACTTTTGCTTGGAGACAGACATCACATGGTGTCACATTATTTCTAGTAGTAGTAACGGGAAGTTGAAAATGCCAAATAGTAAAGGCAGTAGTACGTGAAGACGGATGACCGAGACGAGAGTGCCAAATTTGAGGGGAAGTGTGTTCACCAATAAGAGCATGCTTGGAAGATGTAGACATGGCCTAGGCATTAGTAGGAAGCACATATAAACCATCCTTAACGGGTCCATGAAGGACAACCACTTGCATGCGCAAATCTTTCACAAGAAAACCAGAGGAATTAAACTCAAAGAAGACATTATTGTCAAGACAAAATTGATGAACATATAATAAATTGCGTGAAATAGCTTGAACATGAAATAAATGACGAAGAAGAAATTTTCCATTTGGAGTGGGAAGAATTCCAGTGCCAGAGTTTTGAATTGGGAGATATGAACCATCTCCGATGCATACTTGGTCAGTGCCTTGATACTGATGGGAGTCTAAATTTAAGGTAGAGAAATCAGCTGTAAAATGATTTGTAGCCACTGTATTTGGGAACCAACTGTTCGGATTAGTGGGTGTTTGAGTATAGGTTATGGTATTGGCTGAGAAGGATTGTGGAGAAGATGTCTGATAGGCATGATCAAAGCAATAGTGGCAAACCATAGCAGTATGACCAATTTTATGACAGACCTGACAAATAGGGCGATTAGGAGAAGCAGTAGAGAAATAATTTAGAGATTAAGGGTCTCAACCTCCACCTCATCCACGCCGAGGGCCACGACCATGGCCCTCGGTTTGGTGAGGAAGGTGAGAAAGGTGGACACACAAAGGTGGAATTGAAAGAGAAGTTCCAGAGAGCACAGACTAAGTTTGATGAGCAATATGTGACTCATGATTAAGAATATAACTGAAGATTTGAGAAGAAGATAATGGATCGGGTCTGGAGCAAATGGACGTGACCAAGGATTCGTAGTCCAATCCAAGGCCAGCCAAGAGAAAGACATTAAACTTAGTGGAGGAAAGGGGACAACCAGCAACGGAGAGAGATGAGGAGAGAGCTTTGACTTTGTTAAAATACTCAGTAATGGAGTCACTACCCTTTTTAATAGTAGCTAATTGAAGATGAGTTTGCATAAGATGAGCATTAGAATGGGCAGAGAAAAGGCCTTGAAGAGTTGTCCAGACCTCATGCGAGGTTGAACAATCCGTGACCTGTGCGAGAACACCATCAGTGAGAGTGGCGGAAAGAGCATAAATAAGTAATTGATCATGAAGAATCCACTTATCATGCTCGGGATTTGGGGTATCACTGATAGTGGAAAGGGGTTTTGGACAGGAACCATCGACAAAGGAAAATAGTTGATTGTCCTTGAGAAATGGTACTACCTAGGATTTCCAAAGGAGATAGTTAGTAGATGAAAGTTTGATAGTGATGGTGTGGGCAGCGGAGGCAGTGAGATTGGGGTTGGGAGGAGGGAGTTTTGCCATGGAGGATCGAAGTTTGGAAAGGGACGGAGGTCCTAAGGGCTCTGTTATAAAATAATGAGGAAACGAAAATAGGACACAACACCCATTCGAAGAAATGACTCAGAGATGGTAAAGGTTGTCTGAAAATCATCTCAGTATCGGTATTCCTCTTCATATGAATATCAGCAGCAACAGTACATTATTTATAGGTATATTTGACCTATATTTCAGACGTAATTACATAAAGGAAAATATTGACAAAGTCCAGTATTCTATTACAAATATATTCGAGAATCTTCCATCTTCTAAGCACGTCCAATGTGTGAATTAGTTAAGAATCCAGTGCAGACCCTTCCAGTGATGCTGAGTCATTTGCTGAGCCACTATTTGCTCCTTTAATCGGTAGCAGTAGTACTACTACGTACTCTGGTTATAATGAAAATTTATTCAAGTGAAAATAATATTTCAGTGAGATATTCCCAGCTGATGCGTGCTCATGTTTCAGACAAGATAACTCAAAAGGATATTATATTTTGCGCAAGTTGGGGTCTGGACCAAAAACATTTAAGCCGCGGGAGTAGTACTTCAGATGCACAAACACTAATCAACACAGAGAGAGAGAGAGAGAGAGAGAGAGAGAGAGAGAGAGAGAGAGAGAGATCAGAGGGGTCATAGTCAGTGCAGGGTAAACCACGGACAGGAGCTGAGGGGGCTGGACCAAAACTAGATGGGGACCAATATAATTTAAGTTAGGTTGAGAGAAGGGTACAAAAGAAAGTTGCTTTTACAAATTACCTATCCATGACATACATACATAGAGTTGAATCATGTCAAAGATAGACGAACCCCATGTTCGGATCCCCCTGGCCTCCCCCCTCTTGTGTTTATCATTGATCAGCTTTTGAATTTCCTAAAGCTCGGCGCCTAACAAGAGGAATATTGTCATCAATGTGCATGACCGGGGTCTGATTGAGAAAAAAGCTGACTGTCAAAATGTACTACTGCATATATGCGTGCTTGGGGGCACGTACGTGTGGGGTTCAACTTGTTGTTGCTCGACTGGCAGCCAGGACCCCGGCCCGGCCAAGATCAAGGACGTATAATATTTAGTGCATGGTGTCAATATGTCAGTGGTCTTAGATATATATCATTGATGAGTGTTAGATCTTTCTTGCAGCATACCAAAGCTCATCAAAACAGTAGTACTACACCCCTCAAAATTATCAGAACGGCATATATGTACGTACATGGTACAAGGCCTTAATTAGGCTCTAAATGCAGCAGGTGTACGTTGTTCTGTGTCAATGCCCTTTTTCCATGCATGTGGCTCTGAAGGTTTTTGAGTTAGATATCTCGTATTTTTTTCCGTGTGTGTGTTTGTAGTGCAATAAAAAATGTATCTTAAAGTTTGTTTTTCAAAGAAGGCCCTAAACTCTGCGCACGCGGGGACTGTCTAATAGCATCAGCATTCATTTATGCAAATGCAAAGCCATAATTTACGTAATATCACATATTTTTATATTTAGCTATTTTATTCAAAACTAATTTCCACATTCCATTATTCAAATACTATATATATAATAATAAAATATTAATAATTTTATTTTATCACTAAAATAAATTAGCGACAAAAATAAATTATATAGATAGTATAATTTATTTAGATGAAACTTTGCGCGCAGGGTCTATCGGGTTGGTTTGGGAGATGAGATGAGAATTTTTAGTTTTAGATGAAAGTTTAAAATATTATTTTTTAATATTATTATTGTTTTGAGATTTGAAAAAAATTGAATTGAGATTTGAAAAAGTTGAATTGTTTATTATATTTTGTATGGAGATTTAAAAAATGTGTAAAGATGAAATGGGATGAGAATTTTATATTTTGTCTCACCCCCCAAACCAACGGATTTTTTTTTTCACTCAATCAACCCCACGCCAATGCCAACGATCGATCGTTGATCACATAAATGCAAAAGAGGGGAATAGATTAGACAAAAGAGCTTGCCAACTAAAAAACTCAGATGCCTGAATCAAAATTGTTGGAATGGTGGGTTGATTTTATGTTGAAAACGTCATTCAAGGGCTTGGCTTGACTATGGCTTGATCCTGACTCGACCTTAACTCGAGCGAACTTCTGATAGATTGTTCACTCAACATCCGCTCAACAATCTGCTCGAACAAACTTCAAACAGATTTTTCGTTCAACATCTGCTCAACAATTTGTTCAAGCGAATGTTTAGAAAACCTAATTCTCATACCGTTTGATATATAAACAGATTTTTTGAAAAGTGAGATACACAATATTAAGGCCAGAATAGAGATAAACTTCCTTTTGTGAGATTAGTAAGTCTTTTGGTGTATTGGGACTTGGGATTAAGGAGATTTTGTGATTACTCTCTTGTACTCCACCTTTGTTATATAGTGAATTCATGGAAACCGATCCCGCTAGTGGACATATGCTTGTCCTAAGCTGAACCACTTAAATCTTGATGTTTTGTATGTGTTATTATAGAATTTTCTTTTATTTGTTTCCGCTATTATACTTCAAATCTGCCTCTAGATGTATAGATGTATAGTTAATCCTAACAAAAACCTTGTCGATCCCAATAATTAAGGATCGCTCACATATATATATAGAGAGAATACTTATGCTAAAGAGACTACTTCTGAACCTCTAGAGTAATGGTAGACCAAATTTAGGGCATACAAATCTTGCATAAGTCGTTTGAAAAAGGTAAAATCTATTATGAAAAATTAAAATTTTTAAATGAGTCTCACTTTTTTTCAAAAGATCTAGGGGTGTAATCGGTCCAGTCTGATCCAGGGAGGATATGGACTAAATTTCAGTTTATCATTTTTATTGGACCAAACCGTTAGCTATCGGTCATATTCATTCCATGAACATTTTTCCCTTTTTTTGGTTGACAAGAAAATTAAATTAGTAAAATTAATTTTAAGTGATACCTTTAACATTTTATCCAATAATTTCATTGTATGTATAGTCAATGATGATCCCTTAGATGAAAATTACATAATTAACTTATACAACTACTATATAAAATAATATATTATATATATATATATATATAAATATTCAAAATATATATTCAGTCAGTCTCAGTCCGGTTCAGTCTAAAAAAATACACCCGGTCAAAACTGACCAATAAGACTATCGATCCGATCCGATCTAGTTCGGTCGATTTTTCGGTCTTGACCAATTGCCTTACACCCCTAAAAAGATCACTTGTATGCATAGATTTACCCACTCTAAATTTAGACAAATCATTTTCCAAAACATGAGTAGTACCGTGACTGGCTGACATTTTATAATCTTCGGCGTCTGTTTCACTTGAGTTTTGAGCCTTATCATGTAGTAGTATGTACATTCATTGTACAGATTGGGCTGCCTTTTTTCAGGTGGATTAAAGCTTGCCATCCTCGGCGGCTAGACAGGCTTGATAAGCAGTATTGGGCAGTTCATGTTGTAATATAACTGGACCTTGTCGGTCCATATCTTGGACCTCCTTAGTTTGGGTAAGTTGATTGATAGGCTACAAGGCTAGTATTTCCCGTCACAATATGGCCCATCTATGTTACAGCTGCTATTACAAAGGCTTTCTCTACATACATTCTATAGCGGCGGGTTACTGATTGTTGTCATATTTAATATAAGAGATCAGGCAGTCAAATTGCATGCTGCAGCGGTAATTAGTCTAACCGCTCAAGAAGGGAAAATACTACAAAAATCAATGTTTTTTATTTTAAGAAATTTTTGCACACACCATTTGAAAAAATAGATAAATTTGAGACTTGCATAAAAAATTATTTTTTTAACTATGAACTCCATTTTTTTTTTCAAAAGGGGTGCATAAGACTTTCTCACCCTCACTACAAGAAATAAGACTTTTTGAGGCGATTTTTTTGTTTGTTGGAAATAAAATCACTGCAAAAAGCCTTTATTGCAGCGATTTTTTACATCGTCGCATTTTTTTTACATTAAGTTAGAAAATGGTCTTTTGTAGCGATTTTTTCACTTTTTACGATAGAGAACTTCGCCACAAATACTAAATTGGTCTTTTGCAGCGACTTGTGACTTTTTGCGCCCCACAATTCACCGGAAAAAGTAACTAATTTCAGCAACTATTACCCGACGCGAAAGAGACAATCTTTTTTGCAGCGATTTTAACTGTTGCAAAAAATAGTATACAAGGCGATTTTTTAACACGCTGTAAATAATATCAAGGTATTTCCAACGATTTTTTGTGTATTAGCGACGATATAAAACGCTGCAAATACTTTTTTGCAACGAAACGAGACTGAAATCTCAACGTTATTTGCGGCGAAATTAATAATATTAGCAGCGAAAAAAATCGCTGTAAATAAAAATTTTTGGCGACGAATTTTGCATTTCGCTGGCGAATCTTTTAAAAGGCTCTACAATTGCGACGAAAGTCCAGCGCAACATAAATCGTTGTAAAAAAATATTTGCAGCGATTTATGATGTTATTTGCGGCGAATTTAAGCGCTGGAAAAGACCTTGTTTCTTGTAGTGCCTACTACTATATATATCTAGCATTATTATTTTATTTTAACATTTAAAGTTTTTTTTTTTTAATAAGCAAACTTTCATTCATAAGAAATCAGTACATAGCAACTTGATCAAACCAAAGTACATGATCCACAAAAGTTGGGACATGTTCCCACCACATTAGGATATCATCAACATTTCAAGCAAAACGTGCCAAGCTATGTGCTACCCGATTGCCTTCCCTATAAACATGTTGAACATGCAAATCTGTAAAATGCATCATCAGCTCTTCAGCATCCTTTATTAGATTACCATTTGAGGAGAAAGACTCTCGAGTAGCTTGTAATTCCTGCACCAATAATAACATTTAAAGTTATTAATTTTAAGATGGGTTATACTATATTGCATGTCATACTCTTGTCTGATCACTTCTATATATAATATGTGTTGATATTTAGTAACAATTATTAGATCAACTAAAAAATTAATGTATAATGTTATTATATTAATACACAGCACAGTATATGCATTTTTCCTTTTATCTACATTAAGTAATCATGTGATCATGCAAGAAGATCTATAAATAAGTTATAAACCTATTTGTGGACCGAAAAAGGAGAAGAAAATTACAAAGCTCGAGCTAGCTTAATTTCCATGGGCCACAAGAAAATAAAACATGAGAGTTGTGGTTAATTGTTATATTTCAGTTTAAGGTCTAGATTTGATAAGGAAGTAGAAGCACATGATACATCCGCAAACAACTCCCAAAAGCAGGAAAGCCATCAATCCTCCATTTTATAGGCATTTAAATTTCCTTCCCCTGACACCCAATTCTATTTTCTGTCAACGTACACATTGTTAAGAGAGGAGAAAGATATAGTCTGTTAATTAATTAGTAGTCGCTTTGAAATCAACGAATTAAGTTGCTTAATTAATTAATTACTCAATTAGGATCGAAGGAGAATGTCTTCACGCGAAATCACAATGATGGAAATAGGTGATCAGAGTTCGACAAGCGACAGAACCTGGGGACTCTGTACTTCATCCGAGACCGATCAGCTCATTCAAAAGGTATATGCAAATTATCAATTAATGCCACTGATCCATGTCAATTTACAAAACTAGAATATATTACTTACATACATATATAGAAGTGTTAGATTCACAAAAGTAAAACTCATAAACTAATATGCATGGTTAGATGGGAACATTATATCTATATTACAGTAAATAATGATTTACAATTTGATCATGTAACACAACAAATCATATCAGTATGTGAATTTTATTTTTTAAGAATCTGTTTGTGAACTTAAGATATTTCTCTAGCATATAAGCTAGCTGTTTGTTTATTTATTGATTCAATTTGTTTTGGGTCAGGTGATTGCTGAATTCATTGGGACATTCTTCTTGATATTTGCTGGGTGTGGTTCGGTTGCTGTCAATAAGATTTACGGTTCAGTATCATTTCCAGGGATTTGTATAGTTTGGGGTTTGATAGTAATGGTCATGGTTTATTCTGTTGGTCATATCTCCGGCGCCCACTTTAATCCGGCAGTGACCCTCACTTTTGCAATCTATAGGCATTTCCCTCTCAAACAGGCAGGTTTCGAATCCATCTTTTATATATATATATATATATATATATATATATATAATATATATAACAATGAGCTTTTCTCTTCATTCTCTGAGACCATATTGATCTTATATATAATGTTTTTTTTTAATACGTACGTGCAGGTGCCTCTGTATGTCATAGCGCAGATATTAGGTTCAATTCTTGCTAGTGCCACGTTATGCGCTGTTTTCCCAGTCGACAAGAAGTCTTTCTTTGGAACAGTACCTGTTGGATCCAATATTCAGGCTCTTCTCATCGAGATCATCATCTCCTTTCTTTTGATGTTTGTTATTTCCGGCGTTTCCACAGATAATAGAGCTGTAAGTAACTCTTATCTCCTCTTTTTTTTTTAAGTCATGGTGTCTGTTATCTAAAAGTCTCTTGCAAGCGAGTTCATGCACAAAATCGCACATAAATACTGACATATAAGACATTCGTTAAATGGTACGAATTGAAGACAGAGATGATTTTCATGAAATTGAAGATTTTCTTCTTCTCTCAAAATTTTTATTTTTTTTGTTTTTTTTTTCAATAAAAAAACTATGTCAGCGTAGCACAAATCGCTAAATCGCTCGTAACTAGCAAAGGTCGAACATGCAAACATTATTCAGATTTACACATGATGAAGTAGTACTCTACCCAGAAACTGGATTTAATATATATCTTGCGCAAGATTTTTGGTGTTGATCAGCGGATCGAGACATAAATATATTTATATTCTTGCAGATTGGAGAATTGGCAGGGATTGCCGTGGGAATGACAATAACCTTAAACGTCTTCGTAGCCGGGTATATAATTAACAGCTTCAACTTTAGGGAAAATTTCCGAGATATTTTTTTTCCCAATATTTCTAGAAAATACATGATTAACATGCATGGAGTTTCGCCATTAATGATATATTTCAGGCCAGTAAGTGGTGCATCGATGAACCCAGCCAGGAGCATAGGGCCAGCTCTGCAAGTGCACATATACAAGGGACTGTGGGTTTATCTTGTAGGGCCACCCGTAGGAACCATACTTGGTGGCTTAGCCTATAACCTCATTAGATTCACCGACAAACCCCTCCGGGAGATAACCAAGAGTGGATCCTTTCTCCGGAGCATGCCCCGATAATTCCTGCATCATCATGTGCTGGCTAGCTTGTGCTCCCTACAAATTATATATCTTCACACTGCGCATGCAGCTAGCGTTTAATTACAACGTCGCCTAGCTAGCTTGTTTGTCATGCCACTATCGATCCTAGTATATATCATATATATATATATATATATATATAGCTTGTATTAATTAGGACGTTGGAGGAGGTAAAGACAAACTTGAACATGCATCGACATTACCTTTTTTTCTATTTAATTGTTGAACAAAAGGTACAGAAGTAGGTCGATCGTTTCAAAGTTAATTGTAATATGAAATAAGGTCATGTATGTATATGTATATGTATATATATATATATATATATACGTGTGTGTGTGTCTATGACAGTATGAGCTAGCTACTCCATCCAAATTAAACGTTAGAACATTGCATTTGGTTAATTTATATTGTAATCACACATATATTATTGTAAATTTCAAGTCATATATATTTGGACTTATACTTAAAAAAAAAAAGTCGATATTATTATGAGAATCTCTCGATCATTCAAATAATGTGAAATCTCGTACGACTACTAGTCTCAAATATGGTTACCCATTTACCACCATTTTTTACTCAATCTAACTTATAATGTAATTATCACATGAAACTCTACTATCAAATCCCTTATGTCCCACACCTCAAACTGATGATTTTCTCTAATATAATTTATACGACTTAATTGAAGCTCGATCTACTCCCAATATCAATTATATTTAATATTTCTCACCCTCATGCATTAAGAGATTAATTAGTTTCACCTACCACCCTCCTTTATTCAATATGGGGAATACATTACAACATATATATCCCTTTTTTTTTTTCTTTTTTTCTGTCAGATCATTAATTTCATAACATGTACTGATATTATTGTTAGGTAGACAATTGACTTCTCTCCATTAATTCCCTCCGATCTTATTCATTTCTAGGATTTCTTGGCAAGTAGCACTTTTTCAAAGTGTATAAATATTTAAAACCTTAATAATTATGTGGTTCCGCTTTTTGTAAAAAATAAAAACATCTATCTGTTTGGGCTAATTGAGTTTGATCAAGGTTTAAAAAGTGATTTTAATAGCTTAAAAATTCTTTAAAAATAATATATTTGGTAAATTTATAAAAAATGCTTTAAGCACCTAACAAAATTTACCACTTGGTCTAGTTCCTACGTACGCAAAATGCTAACTACTTAACCCTAAGAATGCTTAATACTCATATAATTGAATCCTCGTTAAAATCATGACAAAGAGGAAGAGCTTTTATCTTTCAAGTAATGTGAGATCTCATTCGTACAATATTTATACCTATATTTATCAGTTAGTATGAAGTATCATAATCTTTGCGCAAAGATTATGATCCCTTAGATTCCTAGTATCCTTGTTGGGAAATTCTATCATAGGTGGGAGGACTCTAGTCCACAATTCTGGTTTAGATAGGATTTGATACTAGTTGTAACGCCTAAATTAAAAGCTTAAGCTACATCTAAGTCATACTTTAAAAAAATTGATGTACAATTAGAGCCTCATTAAAGTCATTATAAAGAACAAGAACTTATTTCTCTTAAATAATATGAAATCTCATATGCGCTTCCTATGTCATGCAAACTAGTTATGATACAGACATGAACACAAAACAAGCAACTTTACAATGACGCCACATAGCATCATCACATGGTCAAACTCAATCATTTACACATTGGTGTTGGATAGAAATAGGATTATTCTGACTGCTAGTTAATCAACATAATTAAAGATTGAGATTGAGAAAATATTCAAAACAAAGAGAAAACTTTGAGAGTAATTAATTTTATTGATAAAATTTGTAAGCTAGGTTTTGAAACTCACAAGCTAGGCTCAAATAGTATATGACAATATGAGATTACGAGAATCTTGCCCAAAAATGAAAAATTCTAAATATTATTGCATAAAAGTAAAATACTTAATAAAATAAGAATCTTGCAAAAAAATCTAGCCCAAATCGGAATTATCAAAACCATCCCTAAAATGAAAGTGAAATTTTTTTTTTCTTTTTGAAAAAGAAAAATAACTTAAATTATTGACGATTTGAAGGGACAACGGCTATTTTCGGGACCACTAAACATAGGCTGATGACCGCAATGTATGCACCAAATAGAGCTTTTTCGAATTAAAATCATATGCATGATTATGATATTTGATGCCAAAATTATAGTCAAAATAATGAAATGCGCACAATACCGTCCAAAATCCAAGAAATTTTCACCATTTTTTGTCGTATTTACCTTAATATGCCTTCTCAAAAATATAGTTCAATACTTATTATCAATACAAAATCTGTCAAATCGACATCATCAAATCCCAATTCCTTGCTTAGATATGGAGAGTGAGGCACGAGAGGCCCAAGGTCGGTCCCTATGTAATACGATGGATGAACCCAGTGGAATTCAGCATTATTGATAATTATTATTACCCAATGATATTATGATTGTGATCCGTGGATCGATCCAAATCCAAATCGAACGGCAGTAATGATTGAATAAAATCTCTTAATCCTATCATTCAATTAACCAAAAGTTTCCGAGATCAAACCATCAATCCGAATTGAAAACGAAGTTGTTTCATCCAATTGCTCCGGCGATTCAGGGAGCCTTTGAATAACCGCTATTAACCGTTTTTGGTTTCTGGTTTTGTGTTTTTTCTCTCTCGTGATGATGAGAGTTTTTATTTTGCCGTAAGTGCAAAAGTTTTTCTGTTGTCATTTTGAGTGGGGTATCCATTCTTAATTCTGGTATCTCAGGTTGTGCTATTAGGTTATTTGCAATGACAGATGATCTAATGGAGCGTTGGAGTTCTTTTTTTTTATCTGAAGCCGAGAAATCAACTGTTCGCTTGTCTGACTCCACGGAGTTAAATAAGGCTTTTGATACCACGAAGTGCTTCCTGTTTAAGCTTTTGTCTGTGAAGTTTTATAATAAGGAGGCTTTCAAAAGGATGATGAAGAACGTGTGGTATCCATCGGGGAGTTTTCAAATTTATGATATGGGGGAAAACCTCTTTTTGGCAGCCTGCTCTTCGCGAGGTGAAAAAGAGAGGATACTTTCTAATGGTCCCTGGACGTTTGGGAATAGTCTGGTTATTTGTACTAATTATGACGGGACTTTACAGATTACCAAAGTGCCTATGTTTCTAGCTTCTTTCTGGGTCCGCATGTATGATTTGCCGCTGGATGGGATGAATGCACGGGCAGTTCGAAAAATAGCAGCAACTTTGGGTGATGTTGAAGATGTTGATCTCATTGAGACGAGACCGGGGTGGGGAGAATATGTTCGTGTGCGTATTTCCTTGGATATAAGCAAACCTTTGCCGCGTGGTAAAAGGGTTGTTGTGGGAGAAACTGATTACGTATGGGTCCGTTTTAAGTATGAGAAGTTGCCACAATTTTGCTATTATTGTGGGCTACTGGGACACGGGGAACGCGACTGTCTGCAGTGGATTAATATTAAAGGTGATGCTAAAGATTCTGAATTTCCTTACGGATCATGGATGCGGGTGGGGAGTGTTTCTGTGCGTGCACGCAATTACTTGGGTCCGTCGACTGTAGGAAGTACTGGTAACTCGATTCCCGTAGATGATGATCGGAGTAATTTGCTGGTGAAAGATCCAATGGCAGTTACCGAAAAGCCATTGAAATCTTTGTCGGTTTCGGATAATGTTCTGCTTACTGGTAATGGGTCAGATAATCAACTGTTTGCTGTGAATAAGGATGATCCTCGCATGGGCCAGGGGCCCAATTCAAAATTAACCCATATGTCTTTTATGCATTTGAAGGAGAACCTTTCTGTAGCAGCGTCTTCATCTTCTAGTAAGGAGAACCAACGAAAATCAAGGGCGGTCCGTCCCTCTCGTGCACGAGTGTCTCGTTCCCCCTTGACCCCTTCTAAAAGACAGTTGAATGCGAAGGCTTTTGCTGATTCGGGTGGTCTAACCCAGGTGAAGAAGCAGAAATCAAGAGAAGATGATTCCTTGGTGGAGGTCCCTATATTATCGGCGGAGGCTGAGATTCAGCCCCGCCATTACTCATGAAAATCATGAGTTGGAACTCCCAAGGGCTTGGGAACCCTCGGGGAGTTCGAACCCTTCGAGATCTTGTTCGAAGTGAAGATCCCGATGTCGTCTTCGTTATGGAAACACGATCTGGCCATTCTCGCATGGAATTCCTTAAGGTCCAGTTGGGATTTTCTTGCTTCTTAACAATGGGCAGCATTGGTCGTTTGGGTGGATTGTGTCTCTTCTGGCGACAGGAGGTAAATTTAATTTTACAGTCTTATTCTCAATTTCATTTTGATGTTCTGGTTTCGGACCCAATTTCTGGTCTTTCTTGGCGTTTGTCTGCAATTTATGGTCATCCGGAAGTGCATCTTAGAAGGGATACTTGGGATTTGTTACGCACATTGAAAGATCGATTTGATGGGCCATGGTTGTGTTGTGGTGACTTTAACGAGATTTTGGAAAATTCTGAAAAGTTCGGGGGTAGGGAGAGACCTGCTAGCCAGATGAGAGGGTTTCGTGATGCATTGGATTACTGTCAATTACGCAGCATGGATACTGTGGGGTCTTTGTACACATGGTGTAATATGAGGGAGGGATCTGCTCTTATTCATGAGAGGTTGGATAGATTTGCTAGTAATGTGGAATGACTTGATTTATTTCCCACTAGTAGAGTCTGTAATATTAGTACACCAGTCTCAGACCATAGTTGTTTGGTCTTGAGTACGGATGTCTCTGTGCAAAATGTCTCAAGGAAGTCTCGTTCTTTTAAGTTCGAATCTATGTGGGTGGCTGCAAGGGGTTGCGAGGAAGCTATTGCTACTGCTTGGTCGATAGAATCTGATGCTTCTTTGATTGAAAAAATAAAACATTGTCGTTCTAATTTGTCTGAATGGAGTAAGGAGTGCTTTGGAAATATTAGACAGAAGCTGTCTATGAAGAGAAGGGAGTTGGAACAATTACAGAGTGTTTCTTGTTCATCCTATCCATCTCATGAGATAAGGTGTGTAAAAAATGACATTAATTATTTATTGGAGAAGGAAGAATTGATGTGGAAACAAAGATCTCGTGTGCAATGGTTGGTAGAGGGGGATCAAAACACTAAGTATTTCCACTTTAAGGCTTCTCAAAGGCAGCGACGAAATTTTATCTCCAGGCTACGGAATGATGTTGGTGTATTGCATGAAGGATCTGAAATGCTTCCAATGGTTCATGGCTATTTCTCAAATTTGTTTTGTACCTCTAATCCTTCTAATCTTGATGCAGTCTTACAGGTTGTTCAGCCTTGTATTTCTGACTTTGTGAATGGTGATCTAGTGCGTGGGTTCACAACGTCTGAGATAAGGGGAGCCTTGTTTCAAATGCAACCATTGAAAGCTCCGGGCCCGGATGGTATGCCTCCTTTATTTTTCCAAAAATATTGGCACTTGGTGGGTGATACTGTTATTAATTCTGTTTCACAAGTACTAGTTTCGGGAGTTATGCCTTCTGATTTAAACCTTACAAATATCGTTTTGATTCCAAAGACTAAACAGCCTGAGTATTTGAAGGATTTTCGCCCGATTAGTCTGTGTAATGTGATTTACAAAGTCATTGCTAAGGTTTTAGCTAATAGGCTGAAATTAGCTTTACCTGGAGCTATTTCTGAGAACCAATCAGCTTTTGTTCCTGGAAGGTTGATTACCGATAATGTGTTAGTGGCCTTTGAAACAATGGATGCTATTAGAAGGAGGAAGAGGGGGAGAAAGGGTTGTATGTCTATTAAATTAGACATGAGTAAAGCCTATGATAGAGTTGAATGAGTTTTTTTAGAAAAACTAATGCTATGTATGGGCTTTAATCCCCAATTTATTCGCTTAATTATGATGTGCATTACAACAGTTTCGTATAAAGTTATTGTGAATGGGGTTACAACTCAGCCTATCAAGCCCTCCCGTGGTCTACGTCAAGGGTGTCCCCTCTCTCCCTATTTGTTTGTCTTATGTGCGGAGGCACTTTCTTTATTATTGAAGCAAGCTGAAGAGCAGCAACTTCTAAAGGGTGTTAGTGTGTGTCTTAATGCTCCTCGGGTCAGTCACTTGTTTTTTGCGGACGATAGTATCATTTTCTGTCAAACATCTATTTCAGAAAATCAGCATCTTAAAAATTTGATTTGTCGTTATGGTGTGCCATCGGGTCAGCAGTTAAATATGGGTAAAACATAATTGCTTTTCAGTCGCAGTACAGAGCCAAGTGTGATAAGTGCTATTAAAGATGTGTGGGGGGTTCAAGATATTCAGCACCATGCTAAATATCTTAGGCTTCCTTCTTTTGTGGGAAAATCGCGTTATCAGACTTTTAAAGGTATTAAGGATAGAGTTTGGGCAAAGTTACAAGGGTGGAAAGAAAAATTATTATCTCAAGCTGGCCGTGAGGTGTTGATCAAAGCGGTAGTTCAAGCAATTCCGACTTACGTAATGAGTTGTTTCAAGATTCCTAGGGGTTTCTGTAAAGAGCTTGAGAGGATGATTGCAAGGTTTTGGTGGGGTCAAAGAGGTCAAGAAAAAAGGATACATTGGCTAAATTGGAGAAAAATGTGTCAGTCTAAATTTATGGGTGGATTGGGTTTTCGGGATTTTGAAGTTTTTAATATCTCTTTATTGGCAAGGCAAGGTTGGCGCTTACTTCAATCACAAGGGTCTCTTTTTACTTCAGTTTTTAAAGCAAAATATTTTCCTAATACTGATTTTCTATCTTCGATGCTTGGCTCTAAGCCATCATATGTATGGCGTAGCATTTTTGAAGCAAAACCTGTTATCAAAGCGGGGAGTTTATGGCGTATTGGTAAGGGTGATAACATCAAGATTTGGAGAGATAATTGGCTTCCTGACTTGAACTCAAAACAGGTTGTTACTAGATGTAATACCCTTGCTGAGGATGCTTGTGTAGCTGATTTAATGGATCCTTCTAATCCTAGTGGGTGGAATTTAGATTTGGTTAACCAGGTATTTCTTCCTTTTGAGGCTCAAACTATTCTTAAAACTCCTTTATTCTTACATTGGGGTGTTGATAAATTAGTGTGTAGTGGCACTAGATCTGGTATTTTTTTCTGTAAAGTCAGCTTATCATCTTGCCATTAATCTGAAATCTGCTTTGGGGAATGGTTCTAGTAATCAAGATCATCCTTGTTGTTTTTGGAAGGTTTTGTGGAACTTACAGCTTCCAAATAAGATTAAAAACTTTATTTGGAGAGCTTGTAAGGATAGTTTGCCCACAAAAAAGCTCTTATTTTAGAGGCATGTTCTGGGTTCTTCTACTTGTGCTTTTTGTCACAATGCTTGCGAAGATGTTTCTCACATTCTCTGTCAGTGTCCTTATTTTTTCTGAGTGTGGGAAATGTATTTTGGAAGAAATCTAAGTTTGTTATTTGGCTATCCTGGCTTTCTCTCTACTGTTAAAGCAGTTATACGCCTTAATGATCATTTTATTTTGACCCAATTCTTGATAATTGCTTGGGGTGTGTGTAAATTTCGTAACCTGAAGTTTTTCTAGCAAACCAGTACTCTTGATGTGTGTGTTATGGTGGGAAATTGTCTTGATTATGTTGAGAACTATCAGTTACTTAGTAAGCATGTGAGTGTTCATCATCAGTTTTCAACTTTGTGTTGGTTACCTCTACCATGTGGGTCTTTCAAACTGAATATGGATGGAGCCATTTTTGAGGCCTTGAATTGTTCTGGGGTGGGTGCTGTTTTGCGGGATGATAAAGGATGCTTGGTTATGGCAATGTCTAGAAGGGAGTTGGGTATTCATGAGGTAGAAGATATAGAAGCTCTTGCAGCACTTAGGGGTTTGCAATTAATTTCTCACTTGGATATTTCTCATCTGATTTTAGAAGGGGATTCTTTTGCTGTGATGGAAGCTATATGCTCAAGGGGGGAGATTTTGGATAGGTGCAGTATTTTAATCCATGAGGTGAAGAAGATTCTGTCCACTTTTGCATCTTTTGAAGTTTTGCATGTGGGAAGACATGGTAATGAGGCTGCACATATTCTAGCTCGTCAAGCAAAGTTTGTGGATGATATACTGTAGAGGTGGAATGATCCTCCAGATTTTCTTCGAAGCAGACTTGAAGTGGATGCAGGGCGTGTCCTTCCCTAATTAATGTTTCTTTTGTTTGTCTCTAGCACCTTGTTTGGTTTATGATGTATTTGAATATTTTATCTATGCATGAATGCAGAAGTATTTTATTCTCAAAAAAAAAATTAACCAAAAGTTTCCGGTCCCACTGAAACATTCATTTTTAATCATGGCGGGTTTCTTTTGCCTCTTGTATTAATTATTATTAATAAAATCTCATCGCTAAAAACTTCCTAATTAATTTTTATTGCAGCTGAAACAAAATCCGAAGAGACCAAGGAGCAAGTTATGTGTATTTGATTACAATCAACAAGTGTACTACCTCGCTACAAATACCTCAAAATTATTCTCATGTATAACATATAGCTAGCATTATATATAATTTGCATATATATTTTGTTGAATAATAATGTGAACGGAATTAATTTATAGTCCGATTTATAACAAGCTAAAATGATAGTTCCACTTCATTAAATTTTAAAAATTTTATTTGATTTTAGTTTTAAATTTTACATAACTATCTTTTATTTAAATTAAGTTGTAAAATGAGTTATTATTGAGATTTTGCCTATATAATTACTTCTATTTTTTTTCAATTTATACTATAAACTATCAAAATTATCAATTTGAGCTCAAATTATCACTTTTTGATGATGCACATTCTCGATTTAGATCTGCTCATTAATATATATATATATATATATATATATATATATATATACACACACTAGTGCAAGAGCAACGTGCTAAGCACGTTTGTCTAGTTTAGTGAAATGATTATTTTTAAGAAATGATATGGTTTTTATAAAAAAAAATTCAATTAATAATTTAATGCATAGACATAATTTAATAATTCTGTTCAAATACAATACCGTCCTTATACACAACACCAACAAAATCACCAACACAATATTAAACAGAAAAATAATAACTCAAAAAGAGAAAATTCCACACGACATTTGTTTTTTAGATGATTTTTATAATACACTCACAATTTATGTTAGGTTGTATATATTGTATGATTTGCTTGGTTTGTGACAAAAACTTCTCCAACACACTCACAATTCCATAAAATAGGAAAAGAATTATATAACAAATGACGATATAAAAAAAAAAAATAATAACATACACTTATAAAGATTATAAGTAGAAATGTCCAGACTCAACCAAAAGACTTGAAGACAAACAACAAAAAAAGAACTTAAGAAGTTTAATAAAAGACCTGAAGCCATAAAAGATTGTACAAAGCAATTGAAGTTTTTTACTTTTGAAATATGTTATAAAATGTGTTGGGTGAATATAATTGTTGGGATTACCTGACGGACTGAAATAAATAATAAAAAAAAATCTAGAAAATAATTTATTTAGAAAAACTTTCAAAATAAATATTACTGTACACTTGTAAAGATGAAACAAAAATCTTCAATTTTGAAAGTCTTTTAACTGACGAGATCTGAAAGCTAATCATAAAAAATAACAATAATAAGCACTGCACTAACAAAAGAAAAGGTAGAAAATACTATACTTAAAACCATATACACGCAGATGATCAAACAAATAAATGAGAAAAGAAGAAATGACAAAGAAAATTAAGAAGTAAAATTTTTTTCTCAGAAAATCACCCGTAAAGAAGGAAAAGGCTCGTAATTGACTTACCCCGTTAATTGACTAACCATATTTTTAATATGCAGCGTCCTCTGTTTTCCAAACGACATGCGATCAACAGCAATATAATTGTTGGTGCATGAACCGACGGAAGAAATAATGGCAATTGATGAGAATGAATGGAAGCGAACTGAGTTAATGACAATGTCAGCAAATGCATGAACCATCGAAAGAAATGTGCATAGTTTTTTGAATTTTTTTTGACTGTTTAATAATAAATATACTATTTACTTTAGTGTATAAATATCTGTTTTTCTTTCATTCCCGAGGATCAGTTGCAGCAATTGCTTTTATAATGATTTTTCCCTATTCATGCAATGGTGATTTGAAATGATGATTGCTGGCATATGAGAATTTCATAGTTCACAACTCATCTCAACTCATCCCAACTCATCTCAACTCATCATTACAATTTTTTTAAATTTCAATATAAAATATAATAAATAATTTAATTTTTTCAAATTTTAAAATAATAATAATATTAAAAAATAATATTCTAACAATATTTTATCATCTCAACTCAACTCAACTCAACTCACTTCAACATCCAAACACAACCTTAGACGAATGGTGTTAAATTTTAACAGAAAAATAATAAAAACCGTTAAAACAAAAAAATTTCGTTTCATAGGATCTTATATATATATATATAAAGAGAGAGATATATATATATATAAATATAACACGATCTTAGATCACTCTCAATTAATACTGTAAAATATATTTAAAACCTAAATATGTGAGTGTTTGTCCAAAAACCAAACCAAATGAATCATGTAAAATTCCTGTATTTTACATTCATCTACAGTGACTTGTTACATACATGTAGCGGCTTCTATTCATCCTGTAAACATTTTGTATGTATAGGATGAATTATATCACATTGTATATAAAAAGAAAAATGTTTTAACCACAAAAAAATTCAACAAAGTAAATTGATGTAGTTTGATTTGATATATTAGATTGTAAAATTACTTTTATTGTAAAGTATATCTAACGTATTATATAAAATCATATCAGTTTCTGAATTTATTTTCATAAAAGATTTGCAACTATAAAAAGATATAAAGATATTGCAACTTTGTGATAAATGATATATTCAAACTCCATACAAGTCTTGTGCAAATCTTTTATACAAAAGTGGATCTCATTGTGTAAAAGTATAAAAAAATTCATTTTTTTTTAATAAAACTTACATTTTTACAAAAAACTTGTACAATGCTTGTATATATGTGACTTAGACCTAACATTACTCTAAATTTATTGTTAATTAGAAAAAATATTTGAGAAAAAAAAATTATTTAAATGATTCGAAGAAAAAGAAATACAAGTTAATGTATATTATGTTGTAAAAAATTATTAATTAAAAAAAGTAAGCTTTAATAATTTGTAATAGAAAACAAGATAGAAAAATCATGGGGGTGCTCTTTGATTGGAAATTGTAAAAAAGAATTATTAAGTATTAATTTACAAATTGTCATCATGTAGGGTCCATCAATTAACACAGTGCACCGACTGTAAAGTTAGAACCACTGACACAGTTGAGAGCAAAAAGTGCTCTCTTCGGCGACAAGAAGAAGGAGAAGATCTCAAAAGCCATTGAAAAGAGATAAAACAGTGTTTGTGGTTCAGTGCTTGCACTCCCAAACACGCTTGCTCAACATTCCTCTTCGATTCGTCCATTGAATCCCAAAGCCTTGCCTTCGTTTATTTAAACCAAACAGTTTTTATTCCTAGATTTTGCGTATTGAAGCTCCAGAGTCCTCCGTTCCTTTGAAAATGCGTGTTTAAGGTGACTGAAAAAACCTTCTTTCTCTCTCACTTTCTCGATTTTCTGTCACAGGTTTAATAAGATTTTAACGAAGACCTTTGATTTTGATGAGCGGCGGCTAGGGAGAGTTCTGATGCTTATTTTCTGCTGATAATGGCGGGAGACATGGAAGAATCGTATAACTTCAGCTTACAGGTATTCTTTTATCAACAATGAACTAATTTTTAGTTTCTTTTATTGTCAATTACTTGGTGGATCGTTGACATATTGTGTATACGGTTTGTTTACTTGATAATCTGCAATTTGTGTTTGGTAGAACTGTAGGAGAAAAAGAATCGACTCTTTCCTTCCAAATAGATAGATATAAGAAAATTGAACACGTTTGTGTTTTATTAAAAAGGTCACACATTGTATTACAAGAGGAAACCTATTTATACAAATCTAATGTTTACACAAAAAGGCAGTAATTGATTTGCTCTGCTGTACAAGATTACACTAGGCTAAAGTTTAGGTGCTCTGCTGTACAAGTTGACACTAGGCTAAAATTTAGGAGATGAACAGATTTCACTCCATGAAGCTTGCATATTTGAGATCACGGTCGAGTGATTGGTGGGATTGATATGTTCATTTATTACGCGCCCACAAGATGGTGCTCCCGTCGGCGACACCAATCTTGGAGCGCAGAAGCTGAAATCGCTGGCGTGATTAGGCTTTTGTCATTAAGTCAGCTAGATCATGAGTTGAAACATGAGCTACCTGAAGCAATCCTTTGCTCACATAATCCCGCACAAAATGTAAATCTATGGCAATATGTTTCTTCCGAGAGTGAAGCACCGGATTTAAGCTTAGCTACGTGGCTCCTATATAATCACATAGAAGTTTTGGTGGAAACAAGATTTGAACGCCAAGTTCATGAAAGAGTGATTGAAGCCATGCAAGTTCATACGCGGTACTGGCGAGGGCCTTGTATTCCACTTCGGTTGAGGAGCGAGCCACAACTTGTTGTTTCCGAGTGCACCAAGAGATAGGATTAGGACCAAGGAAGATGATGTACGTAGAGGTAGACGTGCGATCATCAACGTTCCCTGCCCAGTCCGCATCAGAGTAGGCGAGGAGCTGTTTATCATTTAAGGTGAATCCCATGATAAATAGTGTTCTTGAGATAACGGAGTAACCGTTTGACAGCAACCCAGTGAGTTTCAGATGGGCAGTGCATGAACTGAGCAAGTTTATTCACTGGGAAAGCAATATCAGGGCCAGTTAGTGCCAAATACTGAAGAGAACCAATAACACGCTTGTAGGTAGTGCTATCAACGGGACCTGAACCATCATGAAGATGAAGACGTCCTAAAGTAGCTAGGGGGGAAGTGACATCCTTAGCACCATCCATTCAAGTTTTGAGCAGAAGATCTTGCACATATTTGTGCTGTGAGAGAAAGAGCCCATGCGAAGTAGGGATAACCTCAATGCCCAGAAAAAAATGAAGAGGCCCATGGTCTTTCAGAGAGAACTGAGAGCCAAGCTGCTTGATGATTTTAGAGATGAACACAGAATCATTGCCAGTGAGGACTAAATCATCAACATAAATAAGAAAGTATGCAACAGTTCCGTGATTAGTGTAGATAAACAAGGAGTGATCCGAGGCAGACTTCACAAAACCAATGCCGCATAGACAGTCATAAAGAGCATGATACCAGGCCCTTGGGGCTTGTTTCAGTCCGTAGATGGACTTCTGAAGATGACAAAAATGTTGAGGGTGGGAAGTATCAATAAATCCTGTTGGTGAGCCATGAACACATTCTCAGTGAGAGTGCTGTGAAGAAAGGTGTTGTTAATGTCAAGTTGTCGGAGAGACCAACCTTTCATCACGGGAAGAGATAGGATGATCCAAATGGTAGCAGGCTTCACGATGGGGGAGAATGTTTCTATAAAGTCGAGCCCGGGTCGTTGATGAAATCCTTTGGCAACGAGATGAGCTTTATAGCGATCAATGGACCTGTTAGGCTTATGTTTGATATGGAACACCCATTTGGAGCCAACCAAGTTCTGATTGGATGCAACAGGAACCAGCTTCCATGTGCCATGGCGAACAAGTGCTGTGAATTCCTCACTCATAGCTTGACACCAATGCGGGTCTGTAAGTGCTTGATGAACACTAGTGGGCTCTAAGGATGGTGGTAATGCATGCTTTGTGGTCAGAAATAGGTGCTTGGGTTTGTGAATATTGTTCATGGACCTTCTGACCATGCGCAAAGACTGAGGAGGCCTGGCTTCAGCAACCTGTTCAGGGGCGGAAATAATAGGAGCTTGGGATGTGGGAGCATGCTCAGATGGATGCGAATAAGGGGAAACATTAACACAAGGTTGTGACAGCACCTGTTGAGTAGCTTCATCCAATAGAGGACCCAAGGAAGCCTGACCACCTGATGATTGCTTTGACATATCGGGCATAAGTCGATCAAGAGTTAGAAGCTGAGGTGAGGGGGACACAGGCTGAGAGGAGAGGGAAGGATTAGACATTAAAGTGTGAGGAAAAATATTTTCGCCAAAGCAAACATGGCGAGATAAAAAAATGTGATTAGTGACTGGATCAAGACACTATACGGAGGTGGAGTATCCAACAAAGATGCATGAACGGGATTTTGGATCCAACTTATGTTTTGAATAGGGTTTGAGCCATGGGAAACATTGACAGCCAAAGACCTGGAGCTTGAGATAATTAGGACTGGATCGAAATGGGACTTCAAAAGGTGAGTGAAGAGAATGCAATGGGGTTGGCATACGGTTGATTAAATAGACCGCAGTCTAAAATTCCAAATTCCAGTATGAAGGGGGGAGCTAAGCACGGTGGAGTAATGTCATTCATGTCTCCACTATATGCCCGTGATGGCATTTAACTACTTCATTTTGTTCCGGAGTGTGCGGAGCAGTTGTGAGATGACAAATACCATGTTGGCTAAGATAGCCTTTAAGTGCGACAAACTCACCCCCGTTATCTGAGTATAGATGTTTGAGGGGTAAAGAAAATTGTTTCTCAAGAATTGCCTTGAGTTGAGGAAAAATGGTGGAGACTTCAGATTTTTGTTTCATAGGAAAGTACCAGCAATATTTCATAAAATGATCAACAAATAAAATATAGTAGCGGTAGCCTTCAAGAGATGTATGTGGAGATGGACCCCAGACATCTGTGAACATATATTCAAGAGGCGAGGAACTAGAAATGCTAGATAAATGGAAAGGAAGTTTGTGACTTTTATTGATTGAACATGAGGAACATAGTGAATGAGCAGTACATTTATTAGCTGGTAATTGAAACATTTTTATCAAATGATGGACAAGTTTCCAAGAGGGATGACCCAATCGATTATGCCAAATATCTAAAGACACACATTCAGTGGTGAAGGCTTCCTTCGTAGCACCAACATTGCAAGATGAAACTGGAATTGTGTAGATGCCATTATCACATTTGCCTTGCATTAGTGTCGCCCCCGATGTCGGATCCTTCACAAGAAAATGGTAGGGGTGAAATTCAATAACAATATTATTAGTGTTAGTAAATTCATGAATTGAGATTAAATTCTTGTGAATGGCAGGTACACAAAAAGTGTTGGTGAGAGCAATGGTGCGAGTAGGAAGCTGAAAGTTCCCAGTACCAACATGAGAAATTGCCAAACCCGATCCGTCCCCAATGATGACCTCGTCAGTTCCATCATACTCGGAGTGGATGGAGAGCTTGGACATATCAGAGGTGATATGATGAGAGGCACCAGAGTCAACCACCCATGGTTTGTCTGTGGAAGTAGCAGCACAGTTAGCATTTGGAGAGGTTGTGTTCCAGAATTTCTTACATTGGCGAGCTGTGTGACCAGGTATAGCATAGAACTGACAGATCACAGAGGGTTTGGTGGAAGACTGAGAACAGTTTTGAGACTGGGAAGAACGTTGATTTGGCCGAGAGGTGTTGCTCCTGTGAGTTTTGCCTCGATGAGATGAGGTTTGAGGGACCGTTTTCTGATGGTAGTTGGCTGTTGCAATGGTGCTCTGCTGCAACGTCTCAAGGCGTTTGAGATAAGTTTCATGACTGACTAGCAGATCATGAAGTTCTTCGAACGTGAGGGGAGTCTCTCTGGTTCGAATTGGAGCAGCGATGTCACAAAATTCAGATCCCAAGCCATTGAGGATGTAGAGCGTGAGATCATCATTTGTGAGGGGAGAATCCACTAGTGCCAGTTCATCTGCAGTGCATTTGACTTGCTGGAGGTATTCAGTGACGGTCTTGGAACCACGATTCAAGGAAGTAAGTTGATCCTTGAGTTGCATGACTCTCGTGCAAGAGCAATTTGCATAGAGACTGGTCAGTTTAAGCCAGGCCTCTCTTGAAGTGCCAGAGGCAGCAATCAAGGGCATAATACTTTCTGACACAGAGGCAAAAATGCCATTGAGCAAGAGTTTGTCTTGACGGATCCAGCGACTGCGAGCAACAATAGCATCAGCAGTTGGGTTAGTCCCAAGTGTAGGACATGGATGGGATCCATTAATAATAGCATCAGCAGTTGGGTTAGTCCCAAGTGTAGGACATGGATGGGATCCATTAATAAAACCCTGAAGGTCATACCCAATGACAAGGGAGTCAAACTGGGCATGCCATGCAGGAAAGTTGGAGGATGTCAGCTTGTAGGGCAGCTGATTATGGGCGTTGATGGCAATGATAGTATTTTCTGGTGGATGAGTGGAAGTGTTCATCTATTAATAGATACTTCGTTTGTATCCATGGTGAGTACTCTACTTGTAACTGGCCTTCTGTGACTGTGAGTGTCTGGCCTTCACTGTAAATCAATTTCTAAAAAGTGTAAAAAGTCTCTACCTTCTCGGTCACTGAATTGCATATCTTAGCCGTATGTTTTCCTGATTCAATAGAGAACATAGGATCGAGTTTACATTATATCATGGAACCTTTTGGTCCGTTCTTTAAACTAAATCAAAGAATGTAATTGCTTGGCATTTACAATTTTCAATCTATATCTTTACTTCACAATAATTGTGCTTGGCCTTATAATCATGATGAAGCCAAGCACTCCAGTGATCCACTGTATAGGATATGCTGATATATATATATATATTTTTATATCATCTTCTTTCTCTTTTTCCACCAAAGCATTTGGAAATTTCGTATAAGTGCAAAGCTGGCTGAATTGAAAATTATAGTTCTAATTATTCCTTTATTTGGCTACTTGTCAAAAAACAAAAAACTGGGTTTGTTTTTTTGCAATTATACTCTCTCTAACAGTTTTTTTTTTTTTTTTTAACATACATAGGCAGATCCTCTACACTCTGGTTCCATATCATTGGAAGGTTTGAAAACAAAGCCTTATCTTGGGAGAGGAGGTCGTCTTTCTCATATAACAGGTACCATGAAGAGGTTGACAAATGCTCTAAACCAGGTTCAGTTATCGAGAAGAAAGCTTATTTTGAAGCTCATTTCAAGAAGAAGGCTCTTCTTCATCCAAATTCATCTGAGTTCCATAGTGAGAAAGAGTATCAAACTAGTGAGAATGATGTCTTCAAGGGCAGGGAAGAATTTCAGGAGGTAAGTGAAGTTATCCATTATGCTCACTTTGATGAGGGCCCTGAAGGTTCTGCATATCAAGGAGAGTAAGTGACAGGATGCAAAATGGAAAATTTGAAGGTTTTGTTCTCTGTCCCTCAGATGGAATCTGCTTCGAACAGTGCTGATGTTTTGGTAGATGGTGTTGCTGAAGATGTTAATGCTGAGGAAATACATCAAACTGAAGCTGGGTGTGACGAGCTTCTTTTAGTTGAGGCTGAATCAGATATAAATGGGCGTGAAATTTTTCTTTCCGTTAATAAAGAACCAGAGATGGACGTAAATCATAATCTTGATGATGATGCTGTAAATGCTGATGAATCCTCTAAAGCCATGGTTAATGACAAATCAGTTAATGGTGATTTGTTACAAAAAGGCATTGATCCAGCCCCCAAGAATGAACCCCCTGTGAAAGCTAACAAAACTAGCTTGGAGCGCTGGCAACATCCTTCTCTGAAGGTGTAGATTTACAAGAATATTTTCATAATTAAATCTTGCATTTCTTCATCTAGAGTTCCTTGTCTTTCAAAAGCAATCACTGGATGGTCAATAGCAAGTCACAAGCTGTAATAAAGAAAACTATAGTGGCATCTGGAGAGATGCTCTGGAGATATTTCTTATTTTCAAGTTAGCATCAGACTGTTGCATGCACGTACTTAAGCCCTTTTCCATCTATTTTACCATATACCTTGACTCCTTGATTTTCTCACTCTAGTTGAGGGCTGCAACGGAAACCGGACCTTTCAAGCCCAGAGTGAAGTCTCAGACCAATCCTGCTCGAGTCCTGACAGACATTTCCAAAACTACTTCTAAAGATCCTGCAAAGAGTCCTAGTAGAAGAGAAAGAGAGAGTACCCTAAGAACAAGTACAGAAAAGAGTTCAATAAAAACTGACATTAGAACTACGCGTACTGTACAGAGAACTCCAATCTTAGAGGTAAGCTTTGACAATGCCCATAGAGAAATCAATTCAAGGCATTTTATCCACAATAGTCTTAACCATTTTGATTGTTCATACAGTAGGATTCATCAGCATTCTTCTATTGTTTATTATTCTTGGTCTTTTTTACTTATCAAAAAAATTAGTCTTGGTCTTTTTTACAGGATTCTAGAAATCAGAAGGCAAAGTTTGTGCGTGACAATAAAAGGTACTTATAATTCTCATGAGTGAAAACCTATATGGTTTACTGATTCGAACCTCAAGTTTGATTCTTTTCTTGTTGCAGTGGTGAAAAAGAGTCAATGAGAATGAAAGCCGGTGAATCACAACCCTCTTCATTGAAGGCTGAAACAAGAAGATATCAACCACTACACAGGTTTATTGGCAATATCATAAGCGATTTTCTTATCATTTTATCATTTTACCTTATGAAATTTCATGTAATCTTCGTTATAGGCTTAGTTGTACTGTGAATTCGACCAAGGTGGATACAAGCTCAAGTGCTGCAGTTTTCAGTTTCAAAAGCAATGAACGCGCAGAAAGGAGGAAAGAGGTAAATGAGAATGCTGTAAATTTGATTCTTATTTTCTTTGATTTTAGGGAGTAGATTTAAATAGCTTACTCTTCTGTGACTCATCTGATTCAGTTCTATACGGAGTTGCAGCAAAAAATGCACGCCAAGGAGGCTGAGATGAATCAGATGCAAGTGAGAAGGCAGGTAAATGGGATTATTTAATTGATATTTTTTGTTACTAAATAAATTAATCCATTAATTTCACTGCTTGCTGATATAATTTATATTATTTTGATGCTGTCTTGGCGTGCTGGAGAATGACACTATTAGTTAAATTGTAATGAAGGCTCTAATACTGCTGGTTGGAGACTTGTGATGCTTGATCATATGATTAGTCGATGAGAATTCTCAAATATGTCTGTTCCTTTCTTTTCCCTTTTCTTTTTCATTTGATGTTATTAAAAACATTTCCAAATTTTCAACTTGAAAAAAAAAGACCTTGTTTTTTTTCTTCTAGTTCGTCGTTTCTTCAACAAGGATGAAGCAGATATGGATCGAATAGCATCCTTTTTTTTTTTTTTGAATGGTATCCATCTTAATCGAGTATGTCACTATAATTGTAGATCTTCACCAATCATGAAGCCATTAGAAACTTAATGGCTTCAGTTATTGTCATTGCAGGAAAAGACAGAAGCCGAGATAAAACAATTCCGGAGAAGCCTAAACTTCAAAGCAACACCCATGCCTTCTTTTTATCATGTAGCTGTACCACCAGGGTCCGATGGGAAGAAGGTAAACTCTGCTTCAAATTTGTTTACCCATACCCAGTTTGCATTTTGATGTAATGTGTATGTGTCTGTCTCTGTCTCTCTCACACAATTGGCTTTCAGCTAATGGTTATAATTTCAAAGAGTTCTAACATTACTCATTTAATGGGATTTCCGTAATTATCCGACAGGGATCACATGACAATGGACATTTGCGAAACAATAGGAAGCTTTAAGAATCTATTGGGAACCAAAAGTGGAGCTTTATTTTTTATTTTTTTGGGTTGAAAGGGGGGGGGGGGGGGGGGGGGATACCTGAAATGATAACTGATTACAATGAAAGAACTTGGAGAACATCTAGAGAAATAAAATATATGACTGACAATATCATCTCTGCGTGCCAATATCATTCTCACTGCACTCTCTGTGCTTGACTTGCTTTTTCTTTTTTGTTTTGAAGAATCATTTTCCAGTGTTGGCTCTGTGTCCTATATTTTGGAATGGTTTCTTCAGTCAATTATGGATGTTCTTTCATTACAGCAAAAGTATTTGGTTTTATAAATGATGAGCCTTTTAGCTTTAACTCGGCAACAAATAAAGCCAAAATTATGTTGATGTTGGAAGACATTTTTATTTCTCAGGCACTGTCAAGTAACAACAAAATCAATAAAGCACGAGATAAGTCAACAAATCCAGGGAGCAGGGCTGCTGACAGATCAAAATCATGTTTGAAAGAAGGAAGTGATCAAGCCTCCTCTACCAATGAATCTGTGAACACAACTGAACGAACCGATGCCTTAGAGAAGACCAACTGCCCAACAGGTGAGCACTCTGGAGGCAGTGCAAGCTCTCAAACTTTACCTACCAACCAAAGCTGCTTCCTTGAAGTTGGGGTGGAAAATAAGGTCGTAAGAAGAAAAGAACGAGAAAAGGAGAGGGATACTAGCATGTATAAGCATTGTGTATCAGAAATCCATAAGGTGATGAAAGGCCAAAGAGCCGAGGGGAAGCAAAAAGTGGGAGCTCAGAGAAGTAGCAATGAGATGGCAAGGAAGGAAATGAAAAGCAGTTCTGGATTGGGTAATCTGGTTGTTGGTGTTGCCTCTTGAACAAAGATGCCTCTTCTTCCCATACATGTTCTCCGCACCTAGCTACCATTGCGAAAATGTTTGGAATCGCATGTTTGCCACCATGCAAAATCAATAAAAAGCGCAAAGTGACCTCAAGCTATCAGCTAAGAGGCATGCATCCATAGCAAAGATTTGAGAAATCATGAAAACCGAATGTTGAGGTTAGCATTTCCCTACACCAGTATCACTTCCGTTATTCATGTATGCGAAATCTGACTTTACATGTAGTTCGAATAGGTAATTATGGTGAAATTGTTTGTAGGATATCTTAAGATCACAAGACCAATATCTCTTGCCACCATATACGAGGAAAAGTTTCAGTACCAACCCTTAACTTATTTAAATTATTATCATTAATAAGAGAGATTGTTCTTATTTAGAGCTTTTTATTCTTTTAACAAAAATGTAAGATTTATATCTACGGTTGCCTATTAATGCCAAGTTGTTAGCCACTTTGAAGCCTTAGGTGTGGGTCTCTAGAAAAATTTTTACTGCTATCATTTAGGAAATCTATCATTTCTCATCCACTGAAGGGTGGGTTTTGAAATCGCATTGCAGTTAATTTCCTGGGAAATTGACGCGCAAAGTCTCCCCTTGGAGAGCATTAACAGAGAAATCGAAATTGTTTCATTTAATCCAGCAAGGATTATTCACATCTGACATTTGCTAATTGAATCAAGACTTTTGGTAGAGGTGAATATTTAGAATATTATGAATATATTCTAAGTATGAGAATATTCTAAATTTGAATTTCATCTAAATAATGAGCGGAAAAACAAGGGAAAAATAAACAGAAAAAAAAAAAAATGTAATGAGAATCATTACTCAATCACAATGATTTTGTGTGGCTCTTACTTTTCAACCCTTTGTTCAGTAAAACACAGGGGATGTAATCAGTGGTCGTAAAATACCAATCAAATCATAAAAGAGTGAGTACAGAACCGGAAAAAGTAGACAAAAGTTATATAGGAATAAAAAAGCATTTTCCTTTTTGTAACCAAACAAAAAAGTCAAGCACTTGGGTCATCCTCCTCCTCCGAAGTCCTTCTCAGACTTATGATCAACCATTGTTTCACATTTCTGCAACTGAACACAGCATGAATATCTCCGCTCAAACTGACTACAAATCAAAATGTTCACTTAAAGTACATAGAAAGGAAAGATAGAAACAGAGACAAGAAGATAATTAGCTACGGCGATGATGATGATGAGTATTGAGCGAATTCCAAGAGTGGTTGCTGCAGAGTTGTCGGTCTGATGAAGTGGTTTTCCGGAGTAGTAAGGGAAGTAGGGTAATATGGGGTCAGGAGGGGGAGGGGAACCAAGTGAATTGCCATAGGGTGGTGGAGAGGAATATGGTACGTATCCTGCCGGTGTAGGGTTGTATCCAGCTGGAGGTGGGTATGACACAACCTGGGATGGTGGCGGAGGCGGCTGTGTTGTGATTATCGGAGTGCCGGAGCCAATGGGCGGCGGATAACACGGATACGGGCACACTTCATCAGGCCTTGTCATTCCCAAAAAATTCAGAAACATTAGGATCAAGAAGAGCGTCGAGAGAATTTGGCCAGACTTTTCAGCCATGGCATGAGGAAGATGGTAGCTAGGAGGAACTAGGAAGGGAAAGAAAGGGTTTGGAAAGGAAAAGAGGTGGGCGAGTGTTATGGAGGGTTTAAGCGATTAGAATAATTAATGTAGCTTTTGTCACGAGCCATGACAACTTTTAGGAAAAAAAAGAAAAGTAAAGTAAAAAAGGGCTAAACGATAAAAATATGAGTGAAAAGCAAGTTCTAGCTACTTTCCAACGTCTCCATCCCATCACAATTCTCAAGTTGGCACATTTCTAGATCATGCATATTGAGATTTTGCCTCCCAAGGCTCACCAGAAGAATTTTGGTTGAATTTTCCCATCATCCTCAATTTTATCATCATCTTTAGTTTCAATAATTAATGCTATAAATTTATATGATTTTATAAATTAATTAATAAACAAATTAATTAAAATATAACATATCAGTTAGTGCTTATAATTGAAAATGATAAAAATTAAGACTAAAAAATAACATTTCTCTTACAATAATAATAATGTGTACAAGGAAGCTGCATTGCAATAATTGCACATGGATGTGATGCTCCAAGCCATGTGGGCTAGTAACTAAAATTGAAACCTTACTTGACTACAAAAAGAGACAGATTACAGGTCCATCTTCCATGACACCTGTTCTAACACATCTAAGTTTCAGACTTCAAATAATTACAGACAAGTTTTTAATATAGTTGACTCGGATTTTTGGCATAATCACTTGTGGATCAAACTCTCTAATTGATCATAATCCTGAACTTCAGATAATTATTGCTCTTAAATTGAAATGTTTTGTCTTTTTACATGGCCTCATGTACACGTACTTTATATCATTATCATTACTCATGGTCCGGTCTTGGGTTTGCTTCTTAATGGTCACCAATTCAAGTTCTCTTAGGGCTCCTGGAAGTTTATCTGGTCTTTAACTTCAGGGTCCCGTGAGATTAGTCAAGGCCCGGATACCCACGATTATAAAAAGAAAATTAAAAAAAAAAATACTCATGATCCTTCTCTATCCAATATAGAAGGATAGGGGCCACCTGTTTCCTCTCTTTTCATGACAGTGGCATAGTTTGTAATAATCCATACCAATCCCTGTTTTTCTTATAAGTTTAGCAATGATATTCTAGAAAATTATCACATAAAATATCATATATTTTTTCACACAAGTGATCGTATTTGTCCTCTCTCAAGGTAACAAATACAGAGTTTCATGATATCTAATGATAATAATTGAGTATTAATGAGATATTTACAACTTTTTTTTTTTTTACTATTTTATAATTTTTTTTACAATCAATTACCAAATATTATACAAATGTACCACTCTATTACAAATAAATTTTAATTTTATGAAACTACTCTCCACTTTATATAAAATTGTAACATAGTTAATTATGAAAGGGTTAATGCAAATGAATAATTTCCCATTACCTATTTTCCCCATGCGTAGGAGTTGTCCTAAATTGATTGAAATTTGAGGTTGCCATGATCTTGGATCTTGCCAGACTCTGTTTAGAATATTCAAAAATCATTCTAGGAATAACTCCTGGATTTCTCATTACCCTAGCTAGCTATGTTAATTCTCGTTTAAATCTTACTACTAATTGCTGATCTTTAAAATTATATATTAGGCCAAACTCCATGCATAATTATAAGGACTATCCTACCCACAATACTGCAATGTAAAATATAAGATCATTTTCCTTAAACGGCGTAGGATGGTCTTAAAACCATATTTCACAATTCTCTCTCTCTCTCTCTCTCTCTCTCTCTCTATATATATATATATATAGTTTTGAATAAACGCTAGCTGCAGCTAAAAACGACAAGTACTTGACTTCTTTTGCTGACTTTGGAGTTAAATCGCAAAAACCCATTCCACACGCAATCAAAACAAAGTGATCAAGGGCACATGAGTATACATACATGCAGCTGCAGCTGGAAGAAGAAGAGGTTGAGTGGCTTTGACGTGTTAGACCGGCCAACACCCCAACTCATCAAGCAGCTGATCATGATGATCACTACCTAGCTAGCTATAATTCATTATTTGCTTTGAAAAAACGAAAGCTAGGGTACATTTTCAACTGCTTTGAAATTTGATTGTACGTACCTAACCACCGATTATTAATTTATGGCACAGGCACATGCACATGCACATACAAATTAAGTTATATGCAGGTGGAGGCCCGTCGGTCTAACGTCTAATTTATATATTATTTGAAGTTACATTAAAAGAACTAATTTCCTCTTGTTTCCTTCGGCCAAGTTGCATGCATGCATCCATGTATGGATGATCATCTGAATTAATGAATTAGCAAGAAGTTTGAAATCGGGTGGGAGTACTTAATTTCTCCTAAACTTCATTGTGTCGGTGGAATGACCATCTTTCTCAAATATTCTCAATTATCTATCACAATATATTTGCACGTACGTGTGTAGTGGTTATAGCTACGTACCAACAACTCCAATCCCATTAAAAAACTTAAGTTCACATGTTTTCTTCTTTTTGTCTTTTGGTTCATCACCTATGGATTGAATAAATTAGGATTGGTTTGAATAGTGAGATTAGATAAAATGAATTGGAATAGTTTGTGAATAGTAATAAAATTATTAGTTAAAATTATATGAGATGAGGTGAGATGAGGTGAGATGGTTTCATTTCACTTATGTATCCAAACGGGCCCTTAGTTATTTGGTCAATATTCTTGACTGTAAACACCTACCATGATATATATATATATATATATAGTCCCATTTATAGCCTATGAAAACCTATATGAAGTTGTTCACATTTAATATTGCATAAGCGTCTTCTTTCTAATTATCAATGATTATTTTCCTCCAATGATCAAGAATATAGATAGAAGATTAAAGCCCCACAAAGCTAGCTGAATATATTAATAAATTTCACTTTATATATTGTTTTCTCTGCTTTTCGAAGAAAATCTCTCACCTCCACCGACATGAGAAAAATTAAAGAAAAAAAGAACAGAAAAAGAAGATAACAACAAGATAATTATGGGTCATTTCACCAATTTAGAACCTCGGATATTGAAGATTAGTATTTCATATATATAAAAGATATGATTGGGACAGAAATCATATTGTACATGACTTTGGCTTGAATGTTTTAGATATGATGAGATGAAAATTGTAAGCACAATCGACACAATTTGTCAATACGTCAAAATCAAACTTGGATTTAAACTTGCTTTGTTGTAAAGGATGCATTGAATAATTGAGATGCAATGTTGGAAACTACACAAATAGAGACAATTACATCATGCAATATTGCCAATCAAACACGTTAGGTTGAATTTTGAGTAGAGCCGAAGGACAAACAACTAACCCAAACTGTCCCCAACATGCATTACCGCCCCCCAAGACCATGACGTGTAAAGTAACATGTAACTAAGATCAGACGGTATTGTTGAAGGCGTTCTGTCTTGGGCCCCTCTTATAATTTGGCTGGTGAAACCAAAGTTGATTTCATCCACTGACAACTGACGTAGATCAGATCAATGGGAATGAATTAGTACTCTCACTGACTTCGAGATCATATATATATATATATATATATATATATATATATATATAAACACACACTTGATTAAACACAAATACATTTAATAGTGATCAAGACATTAGTAATTAGAACATGCATGGCCGGGAAGGTTACCTTCATTTTGAGGAGATATTTCAGAAAATTTCTAATCGCATACACATAATTATGAGTTCCTTTGGAAGGCCGTACTTAATTTTAAAGAGATTATATATTCATTAGTCTTTTATTAGGATTTAATCTCATATATATACTCCTAATTTATAAAGGGAACCAAACTTGGACAAGCCTAGGCGCACCGAGGTCGGCATTAATCTAATTAGGCGTGCATATTAATTATTAGCCTGGGATACAACGACCCATCAGATGCTTATCACTGATTCCATGATCAAACGCCCGCTGCATGCGACACGTGTGACTAGCTAGTTAAGTCTCTTTGTATAATTAGGTGAGATAATCAGTAAATAATAAAAAAAAAATAAAAAAAATAATAATAATAATAAAATATTAAATAATAATACAGTAATCTTAATATCCAAACACAGCCTCGGCACCTCAGAGCTAATTAAAGGCAGGCCCATGTAGAGTATTTTTCTCTTTTTCTTTTTCTTTTTCTTTTTTTTTTCTCCATATTCTTTTAGATCGTTGTGGACATGAGGAGTAATTAAAGGCAGATCACCGTTGTGGACATGGGAGCTGGGTTAGTGATCCATTTATTCAAGCTTAACTCGTACGAGTTTTTATACAATCTGGCCTTTAAAATAAGAATAAATATAGATAAAAATTACTATTGTAAGTATCTATTTTACATACATGATGTGGCATCATATAGACTATACATCTCTTCAAATAAGTGTTAAAAATAATCAACTAGAAGCAGTTACGTGTAAAGTGTGCACAATAGATTAGTTTTTCTTTGCACCCTGATCCCAAGACGTTCGATTTATTAACCAGATCTAATCACATTTATCCCTGAAAACGCACGCCAAATCCAAAGAGACGCAAAGATGAACAGCGCACACATACCTATGGATCAGATCATCATGAAGAAAACCAAGACAAAAAAATAAAATAAAAAATAAAGACGAAGTCAACTCAGGGAATTAAAGAAGAATAATGCCACAGATCATTGAGTTCAGATCGATACTAAAAAGGAAGAGGAAGAAATATGAACATAATTTCTTACATCACTGGCAACAGATCAGAATAAAGTTGTTATTGAAAATTTCTGAATTGAATTCAGATAAAGCATGAACCAAGATGGGTATTACTGATTAAAACGAGTACAACTTCTCCCGTCTTTTAAAATCTTGAGCTCACTTGCCCATTAAAAAGAAAAAACCTTTGCCTTAACATATATATGTCCATAAAATTCTTTTCTTCGCAAATTCTGAATCTTACCACAGTGAAGTCACCAAAGATTGGGCAGAAGACCCAACATTAATCCACAGCCCACCAAAACAGGCAACCTCATGACCATGTCCCGGGCGGCACCATTGAAATCCTCGTCAATAGGATACAAGTTGCCAGGTGGACCAGTTATGTATAGGAACGATGACGGCGGGGCAGGCGGCGGAGGGCAGTATTGGGTTGGCGGCTTCTTGGGAGAAGGCGGCGGTGGTGGAAGAGCTGGTGGCGGTGGCGGTGGTGGACAAGGCGGTGGCGGAGATGGTGGTGGTGGGGAGATTTGAGTGCAGGAGGTGCACTTCTCATCACCTTCAGCCGTCCCCGGGACAGTAAAAACGGCAATGATCACCAGGAACAAAGTTAGCAGCAACCGGGCGTCGTTGAAAGGATTTATCTTTATCGGCATATTGAGGCCAGAGTACATGACAGAGTTGCCAGCGAGAAGTTAATGTTTTTGTGGAAGCGGGGGCTTGATCCAGGAAGAGAGATGGCTTTGAAGAAATGAAACAGGGTATAAGGCCGGGGAGGTGAATTAAGAAGGTGGGGGTAATGCGGCAGAGTTGGTATTGTTGTTACGTTATTAGGTGCATGGGGTGGAGTAAAAAAAAGATCGAAATGCCTTTAAAAGTGCTGGGTGTTTTTAGAGGGCAAAATGGTACGAGTTATGAGAGATGCTGTTCTCGTGGACTTTCTCTCTTAGGTCTTTTTTAAGGACTTTTCTCATATTTAGGATAGGATGCTTCTGAATTCTCCAAGGGAAATGGTATATAACATGCATGTGAATGGTCCAAAAACTATGGGTCCCACGTTACACACTTTAATGAAGAGCCCATACCAGCTTGATGCAGTGCCAATTATTATAATTAATTATTTCTAGAATATGCATGCATGACCTATATATATATATATATATATATATATATATATATATATATCATGCACACTATATCATATATGCCACTTAATTTCTATAGCTGATCAAAAAAATATATCTAAGGATGGTGGCATGGTGTGATTTGAATGATAAAAGAATTGATCTGGCCCGCCACTCATGATTAGGTGGAACTTTGGATCGAAGTAAGGCTAAAATTAGGGCCGGTTTGGATTAAAAAATGAGATGAAATGATTTTAAATGAATGATAAAAGTTATAAAAAATATTGTTAGAATATTATTTTTTAATATTATTATTATTTTAAAATTTAAAAAAGTTAAATTATTTATTATATTTTGTATAAAAATTTTAAAAAATTATAATAATAAAATAAAATAAGATGAGATAAAACAATTTCACAACTGACATTTAGTTTTTAAGATCATTAGTTATATTATAGTTGATGATGTGGATCGAGCAGTTATTATTTGAGGCGGTACTATATATCATATCTACGTTTACAAAAGCAAGTATATATAGATTGATAGTTAATCGATCTGTAGATAACAGTATATATAGATTGATAGTTAATCGATCTGTAGATAACAGATTAAGAATCCGTTTAGATTTAGAGATGAGTTAAGATGGTTTTAAATGAATTGAATAAAATATTATTTTTTAATATTATTATTATTTTGACATTTATTTAAAAATAATAAGATGAGATGAGTTAAAATGAATTTTCAATCCAAATCGAGGCTAAGGTATAAATATATATATATATATATATATATATATATATATATATATATACACACACTAGCAGTTATATAATGTGCAAAGCACGTTTGCCCATTTGTCTAATTGAAAATGATGTGTCCAAAAAAATAATATGATGTGTAAAAATAATATGTCTTTTTATAGAAAATTAGTTAGTTAATAATTTAATATATAGGAGCAGAAAAATAAATTTTAACAAGCATCATAATGATAACAAAACGTTACAATAATATGAATAATATGAAAATTAAAAGATTTTAGATATTTTAACAATAGTTTTCTTAGCAAAATATATGAATTGTGTAGAATTTAACCACAATATTCAATGACCTAGAGAGCACTGAAAAAATAAAAAATCTTTTATTTCTATATTACTCTTATATTTTTTTATCATTAAAGTAAATCTTTTCTATTTTGAAAACTCTAAAAATATTATAATGGTAGAAATTATTTTATCTAAATAATTTTAGTTAATTAAGAATATTATGAGATTTAAATTATATTAAAAACTCTAATATTTATATGATTTTACTCTCTTAAAAATATTTAACAAAACTCTATCTTTTATTTTATTGTTTAGTACTGTTTATAACTGTAGCACATTACTGTAGCAATGTTCAACACTGTTTATTACTATTTATACTGTTCAACCTTGTTTATTACTGTAATTCTGTTCATTACTATTTACGTTTATAACCACTTTAAGTTAAAGTATAAGTATATATATATATATATATATATATATATATATATATTAGATGAGAGTCCAATATTTAATTAAAGATAACTTGCATCCTACGAAGCTTAAATTTTGTAATATATATTTCACATGATCAACTCATGTTTTAACTTATTGGAATTGATGAAATGCATGTTGTGCATCCGCACATGATCCCCAGGCCCCAGCACCGGCTAATCTGGCTAATGATTAAGGCTCACAATGCACGCAGGTACGTAATATCCAATTAAAAATTTTATTCATCATCTTCACATTATATGTTATATATAATTTTTTTTTTTAATTTTTTTTTCTTATTAAATATGTAATATATGAATGATAAATAGATTAATGAAATTTAGTTTAAAAAGAATAAAAAAAGAATAAAATAAAATAAAGAAAAATAAGTGTAGTATATGCATGATGTGTAGAGATCGATGATGAATGATAAAACTCACTTCAAATTAACCAACACGATTAATGGAGTTGTCATAATTATTGATCGTATTTAATTTTTGACATGATAAAAAAAGGAAGATCTTGTTACAATCAAAGTAGTTAATTTAAGCATTAATTTATATACGCGGGCGATGTGGATTGATCAAGAATTTAATTAATTAGGTCGGTGTGCTAATTTATATCAATAAATTTGATGATTAGACTACTTGTAGTACTTGTGATCAAGACATCATAAACACATGCATGCATCATGCAGTAAGAAAACGACTCATGAGACATGAGGTACACTACAAGAAAACTACTTATTAGTAGTTAGTTAATTTCAATGAAATGATTATTTACAGTTAAAATAAATCTATTTTAGTCATAAATAATTTTTTCGTCATAATTAAATAGTCACAAAAATTTATTTTTCTTATAATGGTACTTCGATGAAATATGAGTACTTTTGATGAAATAGAAGCCATAATAAAGCACACCACATGATATGAATATGTGTGAATTAAAGTAGTCTCTCCATTATATAAAAAGTAATGATATCCACATAATATATTTTATAATATATATTTTAAAATGAAAATATTTTTATAAAATGATGTTACTTTTATAAAATATTTTACTAAATTATCATTTATTTTAAAATATGATTATATAATATATTGTAAAAAATAACTTGTGTTTATCATTTTTCTTATATAAATACATATAGATTCCACAGCTAGCAAAATACAAACCATAGAGTCGTAGCTAAGACAGCTCATCACTCACATATATATTCAGCCCGGCCCCCAATTATCAAAGGAAAAGAGGTCACTCTCCCGGTCTCCTATACCTTTATCAAAGTCATCCACCTTATCGATATATTTAAGTTTAATTTCCTTGGTCCTCCACCTACCTACTACTTGTTCCACACTATCAACAATTCTAATTAGTTTTTTTTTTTTTTTTTCTAGATTTTTTAAATGGGGCACCATAAATATTTTTGGTCCTAAGAAATCTTCAGGTCGTCTTACTACGTATTAAAAGTAATTAATGTTCATGGAGAATTGAAGAATAGGATTCCCAACTTGCTCTTTGCATTGCTCTTTGAATCGAATTTTTCTAATTAACCACACACATGATGAATAAGGCCGAGGCCTTGGCGAAAGATCCACTACTACTACAGAGAATTTTGAGTCATAATTATAGGGAAATATATATGTAATGTCCTAATAAAAGACCTGAATTACATGTCTTATATTTTAAAAGAACTAGTCAATGATATAATTGGAGTCTCATTGAACCTTATAAAGAGTAAAAACTTCTCATTCTCAAATAATGTGGGATCTCATACACCACCTACTCTTATTATTTTCATATGGGGTATCACAATATATATATATATAGGAGCATAAATTAGAGTTATTAATTATATTCTAATTTAAATAATTTACGTGGAATCATAGTGATAATACTGTAGCCATGGATTTTGTTAAATACACATCTGAAAATTGTTAGTGCTTTGTTCACCAATGCTGGTGATCTCCTGCCTAAAAATCCCTTCCACTAAAAAATCCTCAATTAGTGACTCAACATGAGTAGTACTATTAAAAAAAATATTAAATGTTTGAGTACGTTTTGATGGAATAATACAATATAGGATATATGAGGAGGGACAGCCTTAGCTAGAAAGTTTTAATGGATGCAATTAGTGACTTTGATTGCAGATTTGGAGACCAATACGGTCTCCTGAAGAAATGTATGAAAGAAAAGGGGACAAAGTGTTGGGAATATGAAATCTGCAGACACACATACCTACGTACAGATGAGTGCATGCAAGAGGAAGAGATTACTTTCTCTTTATCTTTTTTTGGCCAAAAGGAAGGCGGCACCTCCAGCACTTTATTAAAGAAACCTCAATTGTGACAGAAGGAAATCGTGATTACAATACTAACCAACTTATTAAAACCAGTCAACCCAATTCTCAATCCCCATCTAAACATGCCTATGACATAACAACAAAACCAGTAAAGCAGAAACATTTCATACTCCCACCGACTAAAGATTCACTATGTACAGAAAGAAAAAAAACAAGGCCACTTTAGAACTATAAATCATATCCTCCTTAAGTAAGGCAAGCTAAATTTGTCTGTTCTAAGAATACCTTTGAGCTGTAAAGGCATCTGTTCAGCCAAAAACCACTCATTATTGCTTCCATTTCCTCTTAAATGAGCCAATAAAATCACTGCAGAAGACACATTATTTCCTCTCAAAAATCTTCCATATACCATAAACTACATCTCTCTTCCCTCAGCCACTTGATCACAAGACTTGAGTCCATCTCAACAATTACATTATCACAACCCAGCTCCTTGCATTTCTGAAGCCCAATCAACAAAGCCATCAATTCTACTCTATTATTAGTGCTGATATCAATATTAGTTGCAAAAGAAAATTTAAACATACCTTCCTTATTTCTCAATACACCACCTGCACCCAATGCTCCTGGGTTTCCCTTACTACTACCATCAACATTTAATTTTAACCATCCAACACTTGGCTTCTTCCATGAGACTGCAATGACTCTTCTCGGCTTGGGCCTCATAACTGATACTTGCAGCAAGTTCAAGATTAGCTCATCTCTTTTCAATAATTTAGATGCAGCCTTAAGCCTAATCCTCACCCAGCTTATCCAATACTTCACCGACCTCCACAAAATGGCAACAAACTCCCTCTTCCCTTCCATTCTTAATGAACATCTCCAACACCACAGCCGCCACGTAATAATAACTAGTATTAAACCAATTAAATTTCCCACCTGCGAAGAGCTTTTGGCATGCCTGAACCATGCCTCAACAACCTCCCTCCATGTCCTGTGAGCAACATAATTTAAACCTAATACATTAGAAGCCAACCTCCATATATCTGCAGCTACCCTTCCTCCATAGAGCGCACATGGTTTAATTCTTCAATGTTACCTTCTGCACAAGACTCGCATGTAGACACCAAAGGAATACCAATACGTCGTATGCGATCATTTGCACTCAAACATTGAGATAGAGCTCGCCACATAGTAACTGAAAATTTTATTGGCAATGTAGCATGCCAAACCCACTCCACCCATTGTCTTTTTGGAGCTACCACACGTACCAAATTCCAGGCACTATGAGCTAAAAACTTGCCATCCGAATTTCTTAACCAAATCAAAATATCCGAGCCTTCTTTGGTTCCTCCAATCTTTGTCAAACTTTGATAAACTAAATCACGACCAACTAGCTAGACTAATAAATCATTATCCCAACTATCCTCCACCATACATTGCCTAATACTCAAATTTTGCTTGGCAAAATTCTCCTACTGATTACAAAGTGGACCTGAGTCCATCCACTTATCCCTCCAAAATGATATACTCCCCTCCTTAACAAGCCACTTGGAATTATCGAGAACAATTGGAACTAATTCCATTACCATCCTCCAAAACCTAGAGCCTTTCTTTGGATTCACGAGTGAAATATGCTGATCTCTCACATACTTCGCCCTGAAAAAATTCGCCCACAGTGAGTTACCAGTCAATAGTTTCCATGCAAATTTAATATGCATCGACCTTTGGACATCAAACATTCCTGAGACCAACCCCTCCCTCATCCATTGGCATACAAAGCAGGTCCCAAGACACCCCACCTACGCTTAGGCTTGCCATCCAAAAAGTCCCAGAAAAAGTTACTAAACAACTTATTGATCGTGTTCAATACAGATTTTGGGACATTTATAACTGCTAACAAATGTATAGGCATGCTGGACAATACATGCTGTAACAAAATCAGCCTTGCACCCGAAGATAAGAACTTAATCTTCCAACCTTCTATTTTTTGTCAAATTCGCTGCACCATTTCTTCCAAATACACACCCTTCATCTGGCCAGAGATAATTTGATCCCCCAGGTATTTAACCGGAAATTTCCCTTCTAAAAAACCTGACAGTCGAAGAAGCAATCGTTGTCTAGGAACTGAAATTTTAGAATAGAAAAAAATAGAAGATTTATCCTCATTTACCATCTGTACCGACCAACTTGCATACAAAGAAAGGGTATCTTTAATTGCCTTAACCGACCTTCAGGAGAAACCAAAGAGCCACCTCTCGACTGAGAAAAAGCCCCAACCTCTCCTACCTCAAACTTTTTCTTCAAGACGAGTGAAAACTTCTTCCACTAGAATAAATAAATAAGGCGAAAGTGGATCTCCTTGTTGAAGACCCCTCCCACCTTTGAAAATCCTCTAGCCGTCCCGTTCATAACAATCGAGTACCACGGCGTAGCCATACATTGATTAATAAGATTGCATGCCTCAGGAGAGAAACCAAAAGCCCAAATCAGATGCATTAAAAAATCTCAATCAATGGTATCATAGGCCTTTGCCATATCTATTTTCATCATAATATTCCCACCTCTAACTGGCTTGTTAATGTTGTGAACTAGCTCATGAGTAAGACTAATGTTATCAAATACACTCCTTCCAGGAAGGAAGGCACCTTGCTCCAAAGAAATAACCCGATTCAAAACCGACATTAAACGACCCACCAAAATCTTGGAGCATATTTTATAGACCACGAAACAAAGACTTATCGGCCTGAATTTATCAAACAATGATGGACTCAACACTTTGGGAATTAAAACAATGAAAGAGGATGTATAGAACCTTGGGAGTGGCACGCCCGGAAAGAACTCACCAACAGCTTTCCTAGATCATTTTTAACCAAATCCCAGCAATGTTGAAAAAAACTAGATCCAAAGCCATCTGGGCCTGGGCTGTTATCCACCGGAATAAAGAATAAGGCATCCTTTATCTCCTTTTCAGAAGGACCCTGACAAAGATCAAGATTCTCAGCCTGCTGAACCTCAACATACACTGAATCGGATAGATCAAGAAGATTATTTTGAGGCCTAGCTTGGAGGAAAGAATCAAAATAACTAATTGTTATATCATGTATAGCTTTTGGAGAAGAAAGAACCCGACCATCACTCAATCACATTTCAATTACAGCCTTATGCCTCCTCGCCTGCAAGGCTGGAAAAAAAAAATTAATTTCACCATGATCAACCCAAGATTGCTTGACATGCTGAGCAATTCGGGTCTCCTCCCTTTTTAACCAAGCTGAAAGCTCAAGTTTATCCACCAAAACCTCATTTTCAACCTCCTCCAAAAATCCTTCTTGAAGCCATGTATCACCTTCCTCTACTCTCGCTTCCAACCTTTTAATATGCTCCCCAATCCACCCAAATACCTCCTTATTCCAGCTTCTAAGCACCACTTGGAGTCTTTTTAATTTAAAGGCAAGTTTCAAATGACTCGAACCACTAGTAACTTCCTGCCAATTCCTAGAGACACACCTCCAAAAATCTGCATGAGATGTCCACATTTGCAAGAACTTGAAGGAGCTCGGTCCATATTTTAGCGCTATATCAAACAACCCAAGTATCATTGGAGCATGATCCGAGGTTCTACATCC